>NW_021820506.1:9564-24119 GCF_901001135.1 Rhinatrema bivittatum | reverse complement strand
TGAGCTGGGAGGGGATGAGAGTGAGGAATGGGATTGAGAGAGGTGGGGAGTGACTGAGGGAAGGGAGGGGGGGGAGATGAGGGGGGGAGGTGAGAGTGAGGGAAGGGGAGGAAGTGGGAGGGAGAATGAGGGGGGAGGTGAGAGTGAGGGAAGGGAGGAAGTGGGAGGGAAAATGAGGGGGAGGTGAGAGTGAGGGGAGGGGGTGGGAGGGAGAATGAGGGGAGAGGTGAGAGTGAGGGAAGGGGAGGGAGTGGGAGGGAGAATGAGGGGGAGGGAGTGGGAAGGAGAATGAGGGGGGAGGTGAGAGTGAGGGGAGGGAGTGGGAGGGAGAATGAGGGGAGAGGTGAGGGGGAGGGAGTGGGAGGGAGAATGAGGGGGGAGGTGAGAGTGAGGGGAAGGAGTGGGAGAGAGAATGAGGGGGAGGGTGATAGTGAGGGGAGGTGAGAGTGAGGGTATGGAGAATGAGGGGGAGGTGAGAGTGAGGGAAGGGGAGGAAGTGGGAGGGAGAATCAGGGGGAAGGAGAGAGGGAGGGAAGGGGAGGGAGTGGGAGGGAGAAGGAGGGGGAAGGTGAGAGGAGGGAAGGGGAGGGAGTGGGAGGGAGAATGAGGGGGAGGAAGAGAGGAGGGGAAGGGGGGAGGGAGAGGGAGGGAGAATGAGGAGAGAGGTGAGAGTGAGGGAAGGGAGTGGGAGGGAAAATGAGGGGGGAGGTGAGGGGGAGGGAGTGGGAGGGAGAATGAGGGGGAGGTGAGAGTGAGGGGAAGGAGTGGGAGGGAGAATGAGGGGGAGGTGAGAGTGAGGGAAGAGGAGGAAGGGGGAGAATGAGGGGGAAGGTGAGAGTGAGGGAAGGGGAGGGAGTGGGATAGAGAATGAGGGGGAGGCAAGAGTGAGGGGAGGGGGTGGGATGGAGAATGAGGGGAGAGGTGAGAGTGAGGGAAGGGGAGGGAGTTGGAGGGAGAATGAGGGGAGGGAGTGGGAGGGAGGGAGAATGAGGTGGGGAGGTGAGGGGGAGGGAGTGGGGGGAGAATGAGTGGGAGGTGAGGGGGAGGGAGTGGGAGGGAGATGGGGGAGAATGAGGGGGAGATGAGAGTGAGGGGAAGGAGTGGGAGGGAGAATGAGGGGGAGGTGAGAGTGAGGGGAGGTGAGAGTGAGGATATGGAGAATGAGGGGGGAGGTGAAGTGAGGGAAGGGAGGGAGAATGAGGGGGAGTGAGAGTGAGGGGAAGGGAGTTTGAGTGGGGGTAGGAGATGGAGGGGGGGTGAGTGGCTGAGGTGAATGAGTGAGGGGAAGGGGGAGTGAGGGAAAAGAAGTGTAGACAGGTGCAGTGTCCGAAAATGGACCGAAAACTTTTTTTAATGTAGCCTGTTGTTACAGGCTTAACTGCTTGTCATTTATATTCAAACATGTGTATGGAAATTTTGAAAAAAGTTAGTTGGGCTTTCTCTGTGTAACAGGCATCGTTATATTTATGTAAAAAATACTTTTACTTTTTCCTGGAGGAATTTCTATGGTGGTGAGAGATGTCCATGCATATAGTGCATTTTTCCATATGAACATACCCCGTAAATCAACCTGCAGAAATAGTAGTGTCGTACTAAGTTGCCACGTTACACGTACATTACAATCAGAAAGATTTTCAAAGAGAAATTACAGGACTAGTTTTTCTGGAGAATTCATCTAAACTTATGTGCATGCAGACTATCCTTGTAGGTCATTGTTTATGGCTTAATATAAATGACCCCTAGCAGCCTAGCTTACCTTTTTAAAAATTGTATTTAATTATGGAAACAATATATTATCTTAATATTTATGTTTATTTGTACTTGATATACTGCCTATATTAAAAGATCTAAATGATTTAAAAAATGCATACATAATTTATAGATAAACATGGAAAAGACATATAAAACATAAAATACATGACACATAAGAGATGCATGCTGCTAGTAAAGATTCAGATAATCTTCTCCATTTCTGACCCGGATAATTATTAAATTGTCCCTTTCCCCATTGTTCTTAAACTTCAATACTAACAGACCGGTACCACCTAATTTTTATTTATTTTATTATCAAATATCTGAGTGAACAACAAGGATTTTACCAATTCCTGAACTTCAGGTAATTTATCTCTATCCTAACAACATAAGAACATAAGAAATTGCCATGCTGGGTCAGACCAAGGGTCCATCAAGCCCAGCATCCTGTTTCCAACAGAGGCCAAACCAGGCCACAAGAACCTGGCAATTACCCAAACACTAAGAAGATCCATGCCACTGATGCAATTAATTCTCCAAACTATACTCTGTTGCTAGGGAAACCTTCCAGTGGTATTTGTACGGGGGTTTCGTATAAGGATAACCGTTTGCAGTTATCCTTTTTTGTTCACAGTGCCAAATTCTCCCGCAGTCCCTGAAGCAGGCACACAGTGCCGAAACATGGCCAATGTCGGACGGGCAGCTCCGTACCCATGAATATCAACAGAGGCGGCGACCTTGATAAGTATCAAATAAAAACTTAAGTGGGTCGGATAAGCAGCCAGGGAGAAGGGATTTAAAATAAAAAATAAAAAAATAAAAAAGTGAATGTTTTCAGAAGTAATAAAAGAATAATAGACGGGGGTGAACAAAAAAGGATAACTGCAAATCGGTTATCCTTATACGAAACCCCGTACAAATACCACTGGACAAGGTTTCCCTAGCAACAGAGTACAGTTGGAGAATTGAATAAGCAGGGAAAAGAGATTGGTTGGTGATTAGTTAATACTGGACAGAAAACAACCTCAGTCATGACAACCAATGTAACTACCTGGGATAACACAGTATCCTTTTCGGAAGCCAGGCTACAGGCACTTCTGACAGCACTTCTATATTCATCACACAAGATGGTCAAAAACAAGATCAGTGGAACTCAGTCACAGCGTCACATAAAAAAACTAATACGTACAGAACTACATGCGGGAACTTTGATAGAGTACTGTCGAGTACAAAGGATTCCGAGGGGATGAGAATACAGAAAGAACCAAGATTATATGGGGAGGATCCAGAGTTTTTACAAAATTGGAATAAAATCTTAACAAATGCTCGTTGGATCTGATGATCCTCATAATAGAAAAAGCACAAACAACAGCAGTCCAAGTAAAAGAGGAAATAGACAAGACTGGAAGAAATCCAACAAGAAGTACCCGAAGAAAAATATCAACAGTCCCTCAAAGACTTACAGGAAAACAAATGGATAAATTCAGGGAGGAACTAAAACAATTTAAGCTGACAAAATTCACTCGAGATGAAGGTGATTACAAAAAAGGTAATATATACTTGTGGATGTCAAAACAACATAAATACAGGAAGCCTAAAGTCACTTTCGCAGGTTCATCAGATGACTCCTCAGAAGACGAAACACGGCCTGGAAGACGACCTACAGAGAAACAAGGGAATGAACACTCAGCAGCAGCAGCAGAATCACATTTTTTAGAGCAGGCCACTATCCGCAAGGACGACAAAGAGCGAAAGAAAGTCAGGGCAACATGAGACGACCGTACGGACGGACAAGACAAACAAGAAACAAATATAGAAACAATGACACAGGGGGCAGTAATTAACATATCATCGATACCCTGACAGAGACTAGATCAATTATCTTGCTAAATAAAGGTTTATCCTTTGCACCAGTCAATCATTATTCGGTGTTTGAAGGTGAAAAATATCTACATAGATTCATTAGGCAATTAAGGTTAAGACTTCATTTTTCAAATTCAGTCACACAGATACATCAAAAGGAAGAATTAGTACCCAGATCTACGTGGGTACCCCAGGTCCAATAGATCCAGTCATTTATACTTTTGCAGAACTGTACGTAAGGAAAGTTTTGATAAGGTAATTCAACGACCATCACGAGTTCATAATTTAACGACTGCCGAAGCAACGGTGCTCAAAGAGATCCGAGATAACCAACAAATAGTAATAAAATCTGCAGACAAGGGTGGCTCCATTGTCATACAAGATAGAGTGCAATACATAACAGAAGTAGAACGACAGCTCAACGACAATGAATACTATCAGATGATAAAAGAAGACCCGACTAAGGAGATCAAGAGGATGATTGACTCTATAATCGAACAGGCACTGAAAGCAAACTGGATCACTGAAAAGGAGGCATGCTTCCTAACAGTAAAATATCCAACATGCCCAGTTTTCTATACGGTCCCTAAGATTCACAAATCATTGAAGTCTCCACCAGGACGACTATAATGTCTTCCAAAGGGTCATTACTCTAACCACTGTCACGGTTTGTAGACGGTCGTTACATGAATTCATCCCACTGATTACGTCATATATACGCGATTCAGCACATTTGATGACAATTTGCAGGACCTTTATCCAGATCCAAAGTTGACATTTTAGTCACTATAGATGTGACAGCACTATACACAAGTATTCCACATAATGAAGCCATTGAGGTTATTACCAACACATTGACGTCAGCACAAAAACATCAAAGGATCCCTACAGCCTTCATCCAGGAATGGCCAGCATTGCTCTACAGGAAAATTACTTTATGTTTTTGGGGAAGTACTACAAACAGATCAGGGTACGGCCATGGGGGCCACTATGGCCCCCAATTTGGCCAATTATATATGTCAGCATTGAGGACAAGTGGGTGTACCATAATCAATTGAGACCAATATTAAACTCTGGAAAAGATTCATAGACGATATTTTCGTCATTTGGCAAGGAGAGGAAGAAGAACTCCAGCAGTTCATACAATGGCTGAATGGATGTAACCCTCATCTGAAGTTCACAAGTCAACATCATAAATGCAGCATAGCGTTTTGGATATCCAGATATCATTAACACATGAAGGATTTGATTTCACAATCTACCGTAAACCAACTGACAGAAAAACACATTACTACATAATTCCTCTTACCATCCGAACCACCTCAGAGACAACTTGCCAGTGGGACAATTCCTCCGGCTAAGAAGGTTGTGTTCTCACATCTGAATTTAAAGTTCAGGCAGAAGACATGTCACACAGGTTTGCAACGAGGCTACCCGGCCTCCATGATTAAAAAAGCATACAAAAGAGCAAGATGGGCGAATAGAGAATTGTTATTAAAACCCAAAGTCAAATCAACAGAAGAGAGAAATTGATATGTGTACTACCGCACACACCACAAACACAAATATTAAAAGAAGAACATATTAAAACATTGGTCTATTTTACAAATACACCCAAATTTTCGAGAAAAGCCCACGTTTGCCCTCACAAAAGCCAAAAATTTAAAGGACCTGGTAGTCCATTCAAATTTACTTCCTGAAGCTACACCAGTGAAAAACCCACAAAGAGGACAGAAAGCATGCGGTAATTGCAGTGCCTGCCAGTACATGTATGAGG
Source organism: Rhinatrema bivittatum (assembly GCF_901001135.1). Lineage (NCBI taxonomy): Eukaryota > Metazoa > Chordata > Amphibia > Gymnophiona > Rhinatrematidae > Rhinatrema > Rhinatrema bivittatum. Next base: position 18,727 of record NW_021820506.1, on the reverse strand, counting down.
GTACAGAATTCAACATCCCTGGCCGGAGAACATTCCGATTCAAAGATTTTACACGTGTGGGTCAACAAAGGTAATATATGCTTTGTGGTGCTCGTGTCACAAAGTATATATTGGCAAAACTATGCGAAAGATCAAAAATAGAATACAAGAACATGTAAGTCGTCTGAGGCATCAGACAGAAGGGGCTCCACTGACTGACCACTGGCAAGAAATGGGACATCTACCAGAGGAGTTTAAAGTGGCGGTGCTTTTTCAGATACAGGACCACCCACGAGGCGGTGACTTAAACATAAAATTAATACAAATGGAACAAAAGTTTATTTACACCTGGGATACTGTAGCACCAAAAGGATTGAATCGAGAAATCGACTGGACAGTATTGGTGACATCTAGTAACACAACAAGTAAATTTGAAATAAGTCATTATTATACACAGATTAGAAGTCAAGGATACATAAGTAATTAGAAACAGGGGAACCTGGGTCGGAAGAACGGACATAAAAATGAATAAGTCCACAAATAACCAAAATTAAAAACAAAAAATTATAGAATCCACAAAAAAAGGCACCCAACAGGGAAGACTTTTGGATATCCAGAAATCATAGAAGGTAAAAGCTGCACCCAAAACAAAATAAAATTAAATTAAAGGTCAAACGAAGTGACACTTGGGGGCACCATTGGACCTGGAAGAAAAGAGGAAGATAGAATAAAAATGAAAAAAAGAGATCACCTGACGGCACTAAAGAACGCATAGACAACCAAAATAAAAATAAAAATATAGAATCAGCTACAAGAACACCAAAAAGAAAGAAAAGAAAGTAAAAATTACATTGTCAACACAGGTCTAGAGGATCCCGAAGTGAAGAAGACAACATTAAAAAGTAACGAACTGAAAAAAAGAAGATCATCAGATTGCACCAAGGGACATAAAGTAATTAAAAATAAAAACACATGGATCGTTATAAGAAGATCAAGAAGCAAATAAAAATCGGATCGCTGAAAAGATTAAAAGAAAGGCAAATCCAGTTTCAAATATAAGATGAAGGATGTTTACAGATATCCAAAAAGCACACGTATTATGGATTACAAAATCAAACGCCGGTATAATTAACACGCTTGTAATAATAATAAAACAAGAAGATTAATCAATGGGAGTGAAATCTATAGAATAGAAAAGGGCGATTTGAAAATAATGATCAAGGTTTCTATTAAGTCCGCAAAACAATACATAGGCGTGGACCGTAGTCCTCACCCAGGCCCGCCCCTCATTAGAAAAAGTGACGTCAAGAATCAGCAGAAAACAAAGCAGGGGAGTAATAGCGGACGTGGAGAGGCTCAGTTCTCCATCAGGTCCGCTGAACATCGGTAGTATCAAGAAGGTGATTTAAGCGCTGGCCTCAACCAGGTCCGATAGTGATGACAATGAAGGAAATCAATAAAAATCAATAAAAGATAGAAACAAAAGGTAAAATAGGAACAAGCAATGCATAACAAACGGGTTAAGCTAATAATAAAATTGGAGGTTACAAAGTAGCACAGCAATCAGGAGAAGAAAGTAGAGAAGAGAAATCAATCGCCCAAAATTAGTTGCACCGGAGGTAGCCTCAATCTGGGTAAGACTGGGAGGATGTGCCCGCGGTAGGTATAAAAACAGACAGAATAGACAGGACGCCAAGACAAGCACGAAAGGCCTCGCTCACTTGACACACGGCACAACAAGTAGTAAGTAATTTTTAAATGGACGTGGGATTATGATTTAGTTGAAAGAATTTAGAGAAATTATGTTCTTAAATACTATTTAAGTAACCACTTTTTATTGAAGGTGATACTGACACTGTGAACCTGGTACACAGACACAGTGCCAAATTCTCCCGCAGTCCCTGAATCAGGCACACAGTGCTGAAACATGGCCAATGTCGGACGGGCAGCTCCGTACCCATGAATATCAACAGAGGCGGCGACCTTGATAAGTATCAAATAAAAACTTAAGTGGGTCGGATAAGCAGCCAGGGAGAAGGGATTTAAAAGAAAAAATAAAAGAAAAAATAAAAAAATAAAAAAGTGAATGTTTTCAGAAGTAATAAAAGAATAATAGACCGGGGTGAACAAAAAAGGATAACTGCAAATCGGTTATCCTTATACGAAACCCCCATACAAATACCACTGGACAAGGTTTCCCTAGCAACAGAGTACATTGGAGAATTGAATAAGCAGGGAAAAGAGGTTGGTTGGTGATTAGTTAATACTGATGCAATTAATAGCAGTGGCTATTCCCTAAGTAAACTTGATTAATAGCCGTTAATGGACTTCTCCTCCAAGAACTTATCCAAACCTATTTTGAATCCAGCTACATTAACTGCACTAACCACATCCTCTGGCAACAAATTCCAGAGCTTTATTCTGCATTGAGTGAAAAAGAATTTTCTCCGATTAGTCTTAAATGTGCTACTTGCTAACTTCATGGAATGACCCCTAGTCCTTCTATTATTGAAAGTGTAAATAACCGATTCACATCTACCAGTTCAAGACCTCTCATGATCTTAAAGACCTCTATCATATCCCCCCTCAGCCATCTCTTCTCCAAGAGAACAGCCCTAACCTCTTCAGCCTTTCCTCATAGGGGAGCTGTTCCATCACCTTTATCATTTTGGTTGCCTTTCTCTGTACCTTCTCCATTGCAACTATATCTTTTTTGAGATGCGGCGACCAGAATTGTACACTGTATTCCAGGTGCAGTCTCACCATGGAGCGATATAGAGGGCGGAGGCATTATGACATTTTCCGTTTTATTAATCATTCCCTTCCTAATAATTCCTAACATTCTGTTTGCTTTTTTGACTGCTGCAGCACACTGAGCCGACGATTTTAAAGTATTATCCACTATGTTGCCTAGATCTTTTTCCTGGGTGGTAGCTCCTAATATGGAACCTAACATTGTGTAACTACAGCAAGGGTTATTTTTCCCTATATGCAACACCTTGCACTTGTCCACATTAAATTTCATCTGCCATTTGGATGCCCAAACTTCCAGTCTTGCAAGGTCCTCCTGTGATTTAACTACTCTGAATAATTTTGTATCATCTGCAAATTTGATAAGCTCACTCATCGTATTCCTTTCCAGATCATTTATATATATTGAAAAGTGGTAAGGAATCAGAGCGGCCTGGAGGGAACAGGCAGCTCGCGCTGGGCTCGGCGCACGCAGGTTGCACAAATGTGCACCCCCTTGCGCGCGCGACCCCGGATTTTATAAGATACGCGCTGCTATGCGCGTATCTTATAAAATCCAGCGTACTTTTGTTCGCGCCTAGGGGCGGATTTTAAAAGCCCTGCTCGCCGGCGCGCCTATTTTGCATAGGCCGCCACCGGCGCGCGCAGAGCCCCGGGACGCACGTAGGTCCGGGGTTTTTTGAAGGGGGCGTGTCGGGGGCGTGTCTGGGGTGGGGCCGGGTGACGTGGCGTTTAGGGGTCGGCGGGCGTGGGACGTGGTTTCGGCCCGGGGCGTTCCGTGGGCGTGGCCGCAGCCTCCGTAACAGCCCCGGACCGGACCACGGAGCGGGGCAGCCGGCCGACGCGCACAAAGTTAAGGGGGGGTTTAGATAGGGCCGGGTTAGGTAGGGGAAGGGAGGGGAAGGTGGGGGGAGGGCGAAAGAAAGTTCCCTCCGAGGCCGCTCCAATTGGAGCGGCCTCGGAGGGAACAGGCAGCACGCGCTGGGCTCGGCGCCCGCAGGTTGCACAAATGTGCACCCCTTGTGCGCGCGACCCCGGATTTTATAAGATACGCGTGGCTACGCACGTATCTTATAAAATCCAGTGTACTTTTGTTTGCGCCTGCTGCGCGAACAAAAGTACGCGATCGCGCAAGTATTTAAAATCTACCCCTTAGCATTTACAATAAAAGCATTTGCAAATTCTACCTGAGGATATATCATATCAGAAAGTTTAGAAAAATAGAAACACAATGGTAAAAAAAGACAATATGCCCATCCAATCTGCCCATGCCTCCAATTAATTTAGCATTATAATTTTCATCACTTCTTTAGAAATCCCCTCTATTTATCCCATGCTTTCTTGAATTCAGATACTGTTGTCTCCATCACTTCCACTGGGAGGTTGTTCCATGAATCCAACACTCTCTCGGTAAAGAAATATTTTCTAAAATTACTCCTGAGTCTACTTACTTTCAACCTCTTCTCATGACCCCTCATTCTAGAGCTTCCTTTCTATTTAAAAAGGTTCAAATCCTGTGCATGGAAAACTTTGAGATAGCTATCACATCTCCTCTATCTCGCCTTTCCTCTAGGGTATACATATTTAGATTAAGTTTATCCATATGCTTTATAATGAAGACAAACTGACCATTTTAGTAGCCACCCTCTGGACCAACTCCATCCTCTTTCTATCCTTTGAAGTTGCAGTCTCCAGAATTGTACACAGTATTCCAAGTGAGGTCTCACCAGGGCCAGGGTCAATATCACTTCCCTTTTTCTGTTGACCATTCTCCCTATGCAGCCAAGAATTTTACTGGCTGTTATCATCACTTTATCCAACTTTTTGGCCATCTTAAGACTATCATATACAATTATCCTCAGATCCCATTCTTCCTTTGTGCTTAGATGAATTTTACCTCCAATACTGTTCCTTTCCTTTGGGTCCCTAAATGCATTACTCTCCATTTTTTAGCATTAAATCTTAGCTGCCAGACCTTAGACCATTCCTTGAGCATCACTAGATCCCTCCTCATGGTTTCTACTCCTTCCTGGCTATCCATTCTGTTACAGATTTTGGTATAATTGGAAAAAAGACATATCTTTCCCGACAACCCTTCCATTATGTTGTTCACAAAAATGTTGAAAAGATACCGTCCAAGTACTGATCCCTACTAGTAACAACCCCCTCTTCAGAGAAAACGTCATTTACCGCTTCTTTATCACCTCCCATTCAGCTATTTTCTAAACCAGTCAATCACTTAAGGATCTATACCATGGGTGCACAATTTATTTGTAAGTCTTCTGTGAGGAACCATATCAAAAGCCTTGTTGAAATTCAAGTACATTATGTCTAACACTCTCTTTTGGTCCAATTCTTTGATCACCCAATCAAAGAAATTGATCAGATGCATCTGGCAGGATTTATCTCTGGTAAAACCATGTTACCTCGGATCTTGCAATCCATTGGATTCCAAAACTTGTACTACCCTCTGTTTTAGCAGTGATTCATTAGTCTGCTTACCAAGGAGATCAAACTAACTGGCTTGTATTTCTCAGCCTCCTCCTTACTTCCATTTAAGAATAGGAACCACATTCGCCCTTTTCCAGTCCTCCAGAACTACCTCAGACTCTAACGAAGCATTGAAAAGGTCAACCAGTGGAGCTGCCAGGACATCTCAACATTAGTACAGAGCCTAGTATAAAGTCTAGCCTATTACAATGAAATGTCTGATCCAAGGCTATTACAGAATATATTTCCCGACTTTATCTCAAATACCCTACATTAATTGTAACTGGGGATTTTAATATTCACAAGGGGATTACCTCCAAGCTAGCAGGGATGCATTTTTCTCTCTGCTGTCCCCCTTGGTCTATGTCACCTCATTACTGTCCCCACCCATTGGGGAGTCACATGATAGATCTTATTTGAGTCCCGAATCCTGGGCCTTCGGAGGTTGTGTTGTAGGTCCTTCCGTCACTCCTGTGCTAAGGTCAGACCATTTCATGTTCTCTTTTACAATGTGTGTTAATCAGATACAATGCTCCCTTGATAAAAATTCTATCACCAAGCTATTTCACTAGCAGATCAATAAAGAAAAAAATTGAATCAGAATGGGTCCTATTATCCCCCAATTAGATTATGACCATGATAGTGGCTTGATGAACTCCTTTAATAGCTCTTTGACAACAGTGCTTGATGTGGTTGCCCCAACAAGCACCATCAAATCTTTTCTCACTAGATATCATGTTCCCTGGTTTTTGCTTGACCTTATAAATATGAAGAGCCTTATTTTGTGCTAGGAATCATGATGTGCACACAAATCAGCCCACTCAGAGGAAGACTATAAAATAGTCCAAGGCCAATATAGTGTCCTTTTGACTCTTGCAAATGCTAATTTTACACAACTTAGTTCATTCTTCCCTCAACTGCCCCCAAGAGCTTTTCCAAATGTTAACAGCTCGCCTCACTCTGCAGTCAAGCCAGCCAACTAATGTGGCATTGACTGTGATACGTTCACCTCATTTTTCTTGAGTAAACTCACTTTGCTTCAGCCAGCTTTGCTAACTGTACCTTCAAGAATGGACCACCTGCCTCTGATAACCCTATCCTTCGATGGTCTCAACTTGAATTTGTTAGTAGCACCTAGGTAAATAAAATTATATATTCATTATGTTCCTCTCACTGTCCCTTAGACCATTGCCCTGTTGGTCTCTTGCTTGGTCTATAATCTATTTTTGAACCAACTCTCTAATATACTGAATCTGTCTTTGACTCAAGGCATTATTCCAGACTTTTGTAAGCAAGTTGTAGTGACCTCCATCTTAAAAAGTGCACAATCTGAGAGAAATTTCTAAATGTACTTTCACAATTAGAATCATTGTGAGAAGGCTGCATGGTGACGGATTCAAGGTGACAATCCACCCTATTAAATACTTGCACATTTACTCATAAGTTGTTTCTCATATTTTCAAAAGTTTCTTATTCAAGAATGAACATTTCAAATGAAAATTTAAAGGTACAGCATCTTAAGTTATTTTTCTTGCTCAGAAAAATTATTTGTTTAAAGTATCAGTATTAAAAAGAAGAATTTTACTAGTGCAGTTGGCTTTATAGTCAATCATGTGTATGGACATTTTGAAAAGAGTTAGTTGAACTTCATCTCTGGAACAAGCATCATTTTATCCACATAAAAAATTAGGTATTCCTGGAGGAATCCTTAGGTTGGTGATAAAGGTGGATGCATATTGCATTTTTCCATTTGGGCCTGTACAGTACAACCATAATTCAAACCACTGGAACAGCAGGGTAATGGAAATTGATGTATGGCTGTTTTGCATCTGCATTTCTTTTAGGAAGATTTTCAGACAGAAAATCCTGGGATAGTTTCTGCTGGAGAATTCACCTAACGTTATGTGCATGCAAACTGCCCACGTAGGTCACTTATGGCTTTGGTTTGTGTAAATGGTCCAGTATAATCTTAAATACTCTATATTAAGTTTGTTGGACCTTCATAAGTACAACTTGACAGGGTAAACAAGCTGTGTGTCCCTTTGGTCCACTTTTACTTTATTTTATTTATATTTTGTAATTCTGTAATTTTTAATTTCTTAAAAATAGTCCCAGCGCATGAAGGTCCCTTCCCAGGTAGCTTATAAACACACATTCTTTCAACAATTAATCAAGAGAGCAACAAAATAATGTCAAAACTTATCTTCAGTGTCCCATTTGATCACGACCCCAACATGGCCATGTTTCGATAGCAAATCTGCTTCAGGGGGTTCTCCTTAGAATTTCAAACATGCTCTTGATCTGTAATCACTACATTTGCATCCCAACATGTACAACTTCTTATCAAAACCGTTTAACAGGACCTTTAAACATGGTGTCTATCTACCTTGCTTTTATACATACAACAGCGTCATGATGTCATCAATTAAATCAGGGAATACCAGTTAATAATTTCATTGAGAATCCAAAAATGTTCGCGCCTATTTAGAAATGAATGAATATCACCTCCTCTTGATGTAACATTAATTGCTTCCAAAATAGTCCAGCGGAAATCTATAAACTGATGATTCTTATCTATGCAGTGGGTTACCAACAATGCTGTCAATTTCAGGATTTTTATATAACTTTTATATTCGAGGAGCCATGTTCGAATATTACGTTTAGTCCGTCTTACATAAATTAAGTTGCATGGACATTGTAACACATATACAACGTTTTGTGAATTACAACTTGTAGATTTGTTAAGAAAAACTTTGCGTCTCGAACCTGGATGTTACCACACTGGACCCACAATAGCTAGCTTGCACATCTCACTATCGAAACATGGTCATGTCAGGGTCGTGATCAGGGTCGTGATCAAATGGGACACTGAAGATAAGTACAGAGAAGGGCTACCAAAATATTAAGGGGAATGGAACAGCTCCCCTATGAGCAAAGACTAAAGAGGTTGGAACTTTTCAGCTTGGAGAAGAGACGGCTGAGGGGGGATATGATAGAGGTGTTTAAAATCATGAGAGGTCTAGAACGGGTAGATGTGAATCGGTTTTTACTCTTTCGGAGGGGGCACTCCATGAAGTTAGCATGTGGCACATTTAAAACTAATCGGAGAAAGTTCTTTTTTTTACTCAAGGCACAATTAAACTCTGGAATTTGTTTCCAGAGGATGTGGTTAGTGCAGTTAGTATAGCTGTGTTTAAAAAAGGATTGGATAAGTTCTTGGAAGAGAAGAACATTACTGCTATTAATTAAGTTGACTTAGAAAATAGCCACTGCTATTACTAGCAATGGTAACATGGAATTGACTTAGTTTTGGGGTGCTTGCCAAGTTCTTATGGCTGGCTTGGCCACTGTTGGAAACAGGATGCTGAGCTTGATGGACCTTGGTCTGACCCAGTATGGCACATTCTTATGTTCTTAAGTTCTTATGACAGTATTTTGTGCTCTCTTAGTAATTGTTTGAAAGAAGACGTGTTTTATAAGGTACTTGGGAACGACCTTCATGCGCTGGGACTTTTTAAGAAATTAAAAATTACAAAATAAATAAAATAAAGTAAAAGTGGACCAAAGGGACACACAGCTTGTTTACCCTGTCAGGTTGTACTCATGAAGGTCCAACAAACTTAAGATAGACTTAGAGTATGTAAAATTATACTGGGGAATACTGTGGGGGTTTTTTATATTCTTGATATTTCCTCAGATTGTTGTATTACTGGGGCTTTTTTGATTTTTGGTTTGTGTAAATGGTTCCACGCAACCTAGTTTACTTTTACAAAATGTGTATTTATTTACTTGAACAATATATTCACCTGGCATTCACAATGGGGTAGATTTTCCACACATGCGCACACAAGGAGTACAGGAGGAAAAGCAATAATCAAAGAGAGCACCTGAAAAGCTATGACCACAAACGCTCATAGTTTGGGAAATAAAATACAGATCTGCA
>NW_021820506.1:0-9464 GCF_901001135.1 Rhinatrema bivittatum | reverse complement strand
TGCAGATCTGTATTTTATTTCCCAAACTATGAGCGTTTGTGGTCATAGCTTTTCAGGTGCTCTCTTTGATTATTGCTTTTCCTCCTGTACTCCTTGTGTGCGCATGTGTGGAAAATCTACCCCATTGTGAATGCCAGGTGAATATATTGTTCAAGTAAATAAATACACATTTTGTAAAAGTAAACTAGGTTGCGTGGAACCATTTACACAAACCAAAAATCAAAAAAGCCCCAGTAATACAACAATCTGAGGAAATATCAAGAATATAAAAAACCCCCACAGTATTCCCCAGTATAATTTTACATACTCTAAGTCTATCTTAAGTTTGTTGGACCTTCATGAGTACAACCTGACAGGGTAAACAAGCTGTGTGTCCCTTTGGTCCACTTTTACTTTATTTTATTTATTTTGTAATTTTTAATTTCTTAAAAAGTCCCAGCGCATGAAGGTCGTTCCCAAGTACCTTATAAAACACGTCTTCTTTCAAACAATTACTAAGAGAGCACAAAATACTGTCATAAGAACTTAAGAACATAAGAATGTGCCATACTGGGTCAGACCAAGGTCCATCAAGCTCAGCATCCTGTTTCCAACAGTGGCCAAGCCAGCCATAAGAACTTGGCAAGCACCCCAAAACTAAGTCAATTCCATGTTACCATTGCTAGTAATAGCAGTGGCTATTTTCTAAGTCAACTTAATTAATAGCAGTAATGTTCTTCTCTTCCAAGAACTTATCCAATCCTTTTTTAAACACAGCTATACTAACTGCACTAACCACATCCTCTGGAAACAAATTCCAGAGTTTAATTGTGCCTTGAGTAAAAAAAAGAACTTTCTCCGATTAGTTTTAAATGTGCCACATGCTAACTTCATGGAGTGCCCCCTCCGAAAGAGTAAAAACCGATTCACATCTACCCGTTCTAGACCTCTCATGATTTTAAACACCTCTATCATATCCCCCCTCAGCCGTCTCTTCTCCAAGCTGAAAAGTTCCAACCTCTTTAGTCTTTGCTCATAGGGGAGCTGTTCCATTCCCCTTAATATTTTGGTAGCCCTTCTCTGTACTTATCTTCAGTGTCCCATTTATGATCACGACCCTGACATGACCATGTTTCGATAGTGAGATGTGCAAGCTAGCTATTGTCGATCCAGTGTGGTAACATCAGTTCGAGACGCAAAGTTTTTCTTAACAAATCTACAAGTTGTAATTCACAAAACGTTGTATATGTTGTTACAATGTCCATGCAACTTAATTTATGTAAGACGGACTAAGCGTAATATTCGAACATGGCTCCTCGAATATAAAAGTTATATAAAAATCCTGAAATTGACAGCAATGTTGGTAACCCACTGCATAGATAAGAATCATCAGTTTATAGATTTCCGCTGGACTATTTTGGAAGCAATTAATGTTACATACATCAGAGGAGGTGATATTCATTCATTTCTAAATAGGCGCGAACATTTTTGGATTCTCAATGAAATTATTAACTGGTATTCCCTGATTTAATTGATGACATCATGACGCTGTTGTATGTGTAAAAGCAAGGTAGATAGACACCATGTTTAAAGGTCCTGTTAAACGATTTTGATAAGAAGTTGTACATGTTGGGATGCAAATGTAGTGATTACAGATCAAGGAGCAATGTTTGAAATTCTAAGGAGAACCCCCTGAAGCAGATTTGCTATCGAAACATGGCCATGTCAGGGTCGTGATCAAATGGGACACTGAAGATAAGTTTTGACATTATTTGTTGCTCTCCTTGATTAATTGTTGAAAGAAGATGTGTGTTTATAAGCTACCTGGGAAGGGACCTTCATGCGCTGGGACTATTTTTAAGAAATTAGAAATTACAGAATTACAAAATATAAATAAAATAAAGTAAAAGTGGACCAAAGGGACACACAGCTTGTTTACCCCTGTCAAGTTGTACTTATGAAGGTCCAACAAACTTATATAGAGTATTTAAGATTATACTGGACCATTTACACAAAGCCAGTAGTGACCTACGTGGGGCAGTTTTGCATGCACATAACTTTAGGTGAATTCTCCAGCAGAAACTATCCCAGGATTTTCTGTCTGAAAATCTTCCTAAAAGAAATGCAGATGCAAAACAGCCATACATCAATTTCCATTACCCCTGCTGTTCCAGTGGTTTGAATTATGGTTGTACTGTACAGGCCCAAATGGAAAAAATGCAATATATGCATCCACCTTTATCACCAACCTAAGGATTCCTCCAGGAATACCTAATTTTTTATGTGGATAAAATGATGCTTGTTCCAGAGATGAAGTTCAACTAACTCTTTTCAAAATGTCCATACACATGACTGACTATAAAAGCCACTGCACTAGTAAAATTCTTCTTTTTAATACTGATACTTTAAACAAATAATTTTTCTGAGCAAGAAAAATAACTTAAGATGCTGTACCTTTAAATTTCATTTGAAATGTTCATTCTTGAATAAGAAACTTTTGAAAATATGAGAAACAACTTATGAGTAAATGTGCAAGTATTTAATAGGGTGGATTGTCACCTTGAATCCGTCACCATGCAGCCTTCTCACAATGATTCTAATTGTGAAAGTGCATTTAGAAATTTCTCTCAGAACTGTGCACTTTTAAGATGGAGGTCACTACACTTGCTTACAAAAGTCTGGAATAATGCCTTGAGTCAAAGACAGATTCAGTATATTAGAGAGTTGGTTCAAAAATAGATTATAGACCAAGCAAGAGACCAACAGGGCAAATGGTCTAAGGGACAGGGAGAGGAACATAATGAATATATATTTTATTACCTAGGTGCGACTACAAATTCAAGTTGAGACCATCGAAGGATATGTGTATCAGAGGCAGGTGGTCCATTCTCTGAAGGTACAGTTAGCAAAGCTGGCTGAAGCAAAGTGAGTTTACTCAAGAAAAATGAGGTGAACTTATCACAGTCATGCTAGGGGTGTGCATTCGTTTTGAACTTATATGTAAAACGCTACTTTTTTTTTTTTTTAACTTAAAAAAGTGATGAGGCGAAAACGATTGGATTTCCAACTTATTCAACATAGCTATGTTGAATACATTTGGAAACTTCCATTTGTGTCCAATGAGGGGAAAGTTCCGTTTGTGTCCAAACGAGGGGTCCGGAGCGGAACCGCGGTGGACCACGTGACGGCCGCGTCACTCCGACGTGACGCGGACGTCACGTGCTCCATCGCAAAGGAATAGAGGAATGGCTTCCTGACTCCCCCCGCTGGACCACCAGGGAGTTTTTGGTAAGGTCTTGGGGGGGATTAAGGAGGGTGAGGGGTTTAAATTTTTATTTAGGGAACCGGTGCATGTATGGACATAGACTCAACTTATGGAATTCTCCATATGTCCATATTGAGCCCGAAATTGACCCCCCTTTTCGACTTATGGACTATGAACATAAACTTTTTGTCTGCACATCCCTAGTCATGCCACATTAGTTGGCTGGCTTGACTGCAGAGTGAGGCGAGCTGTTAACATTTGGAAAAGCTCTTGGGGGCAGTTGAGGGAAGAATGAAAGTAAGTTGTGTAAAATTAGCATTTGCAAGAGTCAAAAGGAAACTATATTGGCCTTGGACTATTTTATAGTCCTTCCTCTGAGTGGGCTGATTTGTGTGCACATCATGGTTCCTAGCACAAGTAATAAGGCTCTTCATATTTATAAGGTCAAGCAAAAACCAGGGAACATGGTATCTAGTGAGAAAAGATTTGATGGTGCTTGTTGGGGGCAACCACATCAAGCACTGTTGTCAAAGAGCTATTAAAGGAGTTCATCAAGCCACTATCATGGTCATAATCTAATTGGTGGATAATAGGACCCATTCTGATTCAATTTTTTTCTTTATTGATCTGCTAGTGAAATAGCTTGGTGATAGAATTTTTATCAGGGAGCATTGTATCTGATTAACACATATTGTAAAAGAGAACATGAAATGGTCTGACCTTAGCACAGGAGTGACGGAAGGACCTACAACACAACCTCCGAAGGCCCAGGATTCGGGACTCAAATAAGATCTATCATGTGACTAGCCAATGGGTGGGGACAGTAATGAGGTGACATAGACCAAGGGAGGACAGCAGAGAGAAAAACTGCATCCCTGCTAGCTTGGAGGTAATCCCCTTGTGAATATTAAAATCCCCAGTTACAATTAATGTAGGGTATTTGAGATAAGTCGGGAAATATATTCTGTAATAGCCTTGGATCAGACATTTCAATTGTAATAGGCTAGACTTTATACTAGGCTCTGTACTAATGTTGAGATGTCCTGGCAGCTCCACTGGTTGACCTTTTCAATGCTTCGTTAGAGTCTGAGGTAGTTCTGGAGGACTGGAAAAGGGCGAATGTGGTTCCTATTCTTAAAAGTGGAAGTAAGGAGGAGGCTGAGAAATACAAGCCAGTTAGTTTGATCTCCTTGGTAAGCAGACTATGGAATCACTGCTAAAACAGAGGGTAGTACAAGTTTTGGAATCCAATGGATTGCAAGATCCGAGGTAACATGGTTTACCAGAGATAAATCCTGCCAGATGCATCTGATCAATTTCTTTGATTGGTGATCAAAGATTGGACCAAGAGAGAGTGTTAGACATAATGTACTTGAATTTCAACAAGGCTTTTGATATGGTTCCTCACAGAAGACTTACAAATAAATTGTGCACCCATGGTATAGATCCTTAAGTGATTGACTGGTTTAGAAAATAGCTGAATGGGAGGTGAATAAAGAGCTAGCGGTAAATGACGTTTTCTCTGAAGAGGGGGTTGTTACTAGTAGGGATCAGTACTTGGACGGTATCTTTTCAACATTTTTGTGAACAACATAATGGAAGGGTTGTCGGGAAAGATATGTCTTTTTTCCAATTATACCAAAATCTGTAACAGAATGGATAGCCAGGAAGGAGTAGAAACCATGAGTAGGGATCTAGTGATGCTCAAGGAATGGTCTAAGAGGTCTGGCAGCTAAGATTTAATGCTAAAAAATGGCAGAGTAATGCATTTAGGGACCCAAAGGAAAGGAACAGTATTGGAGGTAAAATTCATCTAAGCACAAAGGAAGAATGGGATCTGAGGATAATTGTATATGATAGTCTTAAGATGGCCAAAAAGTTGGATAAAGTGATGATAACAGCCAGTAAAATTCTTGGCTGCATAGGGAGAATGGTCAACAGAAAAAGGGAAGTGATATTGACCCTGGCCCTGGTGAGACCTCACTTGGAATACTGTGTACAATTCTGGAGACTGCAACTTCAAAGGATAGAAAGAGGATGGAGTTGGTCCAGAGGGTGGCTACTAAAATAGTCAGTTGTCTTCATTATAAAGCATATGGATAAACTTAATCTAAATATGTATACCCTAGAGGAAAGGCGAGATAGAGGAGATGTGATAGCTATCTCAAAGTTTTCCATGCACAGGATTTGAACCTTTTAAATAGAAAGGAAGCTCTAGAATGAGGGGTCATGAGAAGAGGTTGAAAGTAAGTAGACTCAGGAGTAATTTTAGAAAATATTTCTTTACCGAGAGAGTGTTGGATTCATGGAACAACCTCCCAGTGGAAGTGATGGAGACAACAGTATCTGAATTCAAGAAAGCATGGGATAAATAGAGGGGATTTCTAAAGAAGTGATGAAAATTATAATGCTAAATTAATTGGAGGCATGGGCAGATTGGATGGGCATATTGGTCTTTTTTACCATTGTGTTTCTATTTTTCTAAACTTTCTGATATGATATATCCTCAGGTAGAATTTGCAAATGCTTTTATTGTAAATGCTAAGGGGTAGATTTTAAATACTTGCGCGATCGCGTACTTTTGTTCGCGCAGCAGGCGCAAACAAAAGTACACTGGATTTTATAAGATACGTGCGTAGCCACGCGTATCTTATAAAATCCGGGGTCGGCGCGCACAAGGGGGTGCACATTTGTGCAACCTGCGGGCGCCGAGCCCAGCGCGTGCTGCCTGTTCCCTCCGAGGCCGCTCCGATTTTGGAGCGGCCTCAGAAGGAACTTTCTTTCGCCCTCCCCCACCTTCCCCTCCCTTCCCCTACCTAACCCGGCCCTATCTAAACCCCCCCTTAACTTTGTGCGCGTCGGCCGGCTGCCCCGCTCCGTGGTCCGGTTCCGGGGGCTGTTACGGAGGCTGCGGCCACGCCCACGGAACGCCACGGGCCGAAACCACGCCCACGCCCCGACCCCTAAACGCATCGTCACCCGGCCCCACCCCAGACACGCCCCCAACACGCCCCCTTCAAAAAACCCCGGGACCTACGTGCGTCCCGGGGCTCTGCACGCACTGGCGGCCTATGCAAAATAGGCGCGCCGGCGAGCAGGGCTTTTAAAATCCGCCCCTAGGCGCGAACAAAAGTACGCTGGATTTTATAAGATACACGCATAGCAGCGCGTATCTTATAAAATCCGGGGTCAGCGCGCGCAAGGGGGTGCACATTTGTGCAACCTGCGTGCGCCGAGCCCAGCGCGAGCTGCCTGTTCCCTCCGAGGCCGCTCTGATTCCTTACCACTTTTCAATATATATAAATGATCTGGAAAGGAATACGATGAGTGAGCTTATCAAATTTGCAGATGATACAAAATTATTCAGAGTAGTTAAATCACAGGAGGACCTTGCAAGACTGGAAGATTGGGCATCCAAATGGCAGATGAAATTTAATGTGGACAAGTGCAAGGTGTTGCATATAGGGAAAAATAACCCTTGCTGTAGTTACACAATGTTAGGTTCCATATTAGGAGCTACCACCCAGGAAAAAGATCTAGGCAACATAGTGGATAATACTTTAAAATCGTCGGCTCAGTGTGCTGCAGCAGTCAAAAAAGCAAACAGAATGTTAGGAATTATTAGGAAGGGAATGGATTAATAAAACGGAAAATGTCATAATGCCTCCGCCCTCTATATCGCTCCATGGTGAGACTGCACCTGGAATACAGTGTACAATTCTGGTCACCGCATCTCAAAAAAGATATAGTTGCGAATGGAGAAGGTACAGAGAAAGGCAACCAAAATGATAAAGGTGATGGAACAGCTCCCCTATGAGGAAAGGCTGAAGAGGTTAGGGCTGTTCAGCTTGGAGAAGAGATGGCTGAGGGGGGATATGATAGAGGTCTTTAAGATCATGAGAGGTCTTGAACTGGTAGATGTGAATCGGTTATTTACACTTTCGAATAATAGAAGGACTAGGGGTCATTCCATGAAGTTAGCAAGTAGCACATTTAAGACTAATCGGAGAAAATTCTTTTTCACTCAATGCAGAATAAAGCTCTGGAATTTGTTGCCAGAGGATGTGGTTAGTGCAGTTAATGTAGCTGGATTCAAAATAAGGTTTGGATAAGTTCTTGGAGGAGAAGTCCATTAACGGCTATTAATCAAGTTTACTTAGGGAATAGCCACTGCTATTAATTGCATCAGTATTAACTAATCACCAACCAACCTCTTTTCCCTGCTTATTCAATTCTCCAATGTACTCTGTTGCTAGGGAAACCTTGTCCAGTGGTATTTGTATGGGGGTTTCGTATAAGGATAACCGATTTGCAGTTATCCTTTTTGTTCACCCCCGGTCTATTATTCTTTTATTACTTCTGAAAACATTCACTTTTTTATTTTTTTCTTTTATTTTTTCTTTTAAATCCCTTCTCCCTGGCTGCTTATCCGACCCACTTAAGTTTTTATTTGATACTTATCAAGGTCGCCGCCTCTGTTGATATTCATGGGTACGGAGCTGCCCGTCCGACATTGGCCATGTTTCGGCACTGTGTGCCTGCTTCAGGGACTGCGGGAGAATTTGGCACTGGGTCTGTGTACCAGGTTCACAGTGTCAGTATCACCTTCAATAAAAAGTGGTTACTTAAATAGTATTTAAGAACATAATTTCTCTAAATTCCTTTCAACTAAATCATAATCCCATGTTCATTTAAAAATTACTTACTACTTGTTGTGCCGTGTGTCAAGTGAGCGACGCCTTTCGTGCTTGTCTTGGCGTCCTGTCTATTCTGTCTGTTTTTATACCTACCACGGGCACATCCTCCCAGTCTTACCCAGATCGAGGCTACCTCCGGTAGCAACTAATTTTGGGCGATTGATTTCTCTTCTCTACTTTCTTCTCCTGATTGCTGTGTGCTACTTTGTAACCTCCAATTTATTATTAGCTTAACCCGTTTGTTATGCATTGCTTGTTCCTATTTTACCTTTTGTTTCTATCTTTTATTGATTTTTATTGATTTCCTTCAGTTGTCATCACTATCGGATCCTGGTTGAGGCCAGCGCTTAAATCACCTTCTTAATACTACCGATGTTCAGCGGACCTGATGGAAACTGAGCCTCTCCACGTCCGCTATTACTCCCTGCTTTGTTTTCTGTTGATTCTTGACGTCACTTTTTCTAATGAGGGGCGTGCCTGGGTGAGGACTACGGTCCACGCCTATGTATTGTTTTGCGGACTTAATAGAAACCTTGATCATTATTTTCAAATCGCCCTTTTCTATTCTATAGATTTCACTCACATTGATTAATCTTCTTGTTTTATTATTATTACAAGCGTGTTAATTATACCGGCGTTTGATTTTGTAATCCATAATACGTGTGCTTTTTGGATATCTGTAAACATCCTTCATCTTATATTTGAAACTAGATTTGCCTTTCTTTTAATCTTTTCAGCGATCCGATTTTATTTGCTTCTTGATCTTCTTATAACGATCCATGTGTTTTTATTTTAATTACTTATAGTGTCCCTTGGTGCAATCTGATGATCTTCTTTTTTTCAGTTCGTTACTTTTTAATGCTGTCTTCTTCACTTCGGGATCCTCTAGATCTAGTGTTGACAATGTAATTTTTACTTTCTTTTCTTTCTTTTTGGTGTTCTTGTAGCTGATTCTATATTTTATTTTATTTTGGTTGACTATGCGTTCTTTAGTGCGGTCAGGTGATCTCTTTTTTTCATTTTTATTCTATCTTCCTCTTTTCTTCCAGGTCCAATGGTGCCCCCAAGTGTCACTTCGTTTGACCTTTAATTTATTTTATTTTGTTTTGGGTGCAGCTTTTACCTTCTATGATTTCTGGATATCCAAAAGTCTTCCCTGTTGGGTGCCTTTTTTTGTGGATTCTATAATTTTTTGTTTTTAATTTTGGTTATTTGTGGACTTATTAATTTTTATGTCCGTTCTTCCGACCCAGGTTCCCCTGTTTCTAATTACTTATGTATCCTTGACTTCTAATCTGTGTATAATAATGACTTATTTCAAATTTACTTGTTGTGTTACTAGATGTCACCAATACACTGTCCAGTCGATTTCTCAATTCAATCCTTTTGGTGCTACAGTATCCCAGGTGTAAATAAACTTTTGTTCCATTTGTATTAATTTTATGTTTAAGTCACCGCCTCGTGGGTGGTCCTGTATCTGAAAAAGCACCGCCACTTTAAACTCCTCTGGTAGATGTCCCATT
>NW_021820505.1:0-24180 GCF_901001135.1 Rhinatrema bivittatum | reverse complement strand
GCCTTCCCCTCTCGTAGCTGAGCGTTGAGCCTCGGGCTGTGTTTGGTTCCTGCAGGGACGTGGCCTCCGGTCCTGTAACCCACGGGTCCAGCCTCACTCCCTCCCATCTTCTTTTCCTCGGAAGGGGCCCTCCGCATACGACCACAAGATCCTTCCATTACATCTTTCCATCCCCGCAGCCAAGCCCCAGCCACCTCAGGCCCTGCCCAGACGCTGCCGTCGAACTTGCAAACTAATGAATTTTCCAGAAACCCTTTTTGGGTTTTTTTTTGGGGGTCTGTCCACCAATCCAGGCTTTATCCACCGTCTGCATGTTATTTTATTTCTTTCTGTCAGGACAGGCTGAGATCCAGGCCTTGTTTTAGGATCCCCCCCCCCCCCAACCTCCTTCAAATTGCATCCTGGAATTTCTTGGCCCGGCTCAGCTTAGGGGAAGTCGGAGCCAGAGCTCCATGCGCACATTGCCAGGGTAAAAACCAGGTCAGCCCTGGCCCTGAAAAAAAAAAAAAGGACCCGCTACCACCCCCCCCAAAAAAGAAAAAAGAGACAACTGAGATTGACAATCCTAAAAAAAAAAAATGTAATTGAATAAACCCTGACCCAACGAGGTAGACATGTCGAGCCCTCGATCAGAGGTCAAGGCTTTGCCAGGCACGACGGACGGGCAGGATTAGGACCCAACTGCTGGAGGAAACCCATGGAAGCTGCCAAAAAAAGGTGCCATGTTTGTTTCTAGAACCACCCGCCATGTCCTTGAACAGAGTTGCCTGTCGGCTGGCATTTTGTAGGAGAACGACGAGTCTCTTTTGCCAACGTGCGTGTTTTCTGTTCTCCATACGTGAAAAGAAAAGGTCCCACCTCCCTCTTCCCTGATCCATGCCATCCATGACAGGATGAGCCGGGCCTGGTGGCATGCCAATTGCATGCTGGGACACGTAGGCAGAAAAAAAAAACTACAAGTGCATATATGCAATGGGGCAAAACCAGGACTGAATCCACCCGTTCGGCGTAACTGGAGATTGGGGGGGAGGGGGGGCTCTTAACTCAAACCCACTTCTCTGCGGAACTGCTGAAGTCTTACCCGTTAATTATAAAGAAATTGGCAAAGGTTCCCGGGCTCTTGGGGGGTTGCTGTGGAGGCCCTGCCTGCCTCAGAGATCCTGGAACTACAAGTCCCAGAATGTACCCGGAGGAGGAAGGGGGGGGGGGGGGGCGGGAGAGACAAACTCAGGACTGGCACAGCCGGAGAGAGAAAGGGGAAGTGCGGTGGGCTGTCACAAGCCTCCCTGGCAGGACCCCAGCCGGAGAGACAGAGAGAGAGAGAGAGAGCGCTTTCCTCAGTCAGCTGCAGCCCAGGGCTGGCCAGGGAAGGCTGTGCCTCTGCCAGATGGAAAGAAAAACTGGGGAGGTTTAGTGTGTGAGCGGAAAGGATGTAAACAGACAGACAGAGAAAGAGACAGACAGACGAGGAGACACAGGGAGAGAGGAAATGACAGAGTAAAACTACAGCTAGACAAAGAAAGTGAGAAGCAGGGACACAGAAAGAGACAGACAGACAAAAAGAAGACAGAAAGAGAGAGAGAAAGCGAGAGTGTCACCCACAGAAAGAGCCCATTAATCAGACAGGGAGACGTACAGACAGAGAGAGAAAGTGAGGAGCAGAGGGAGAGGAGGAGCGCCTGCAGCCGGTCAGCAGAAGTGCGGCAGGAGGGGGATCCCGGGGCCAGGAGCTCCGGAAATGGAGAGAGCCGGCGCAGACGGGACCCAGCCATGGTACGTTGTCTGTCTGTCTCTGTCTGTCTGTGTGCTGCAGTCTCTCTCTCTCTTTCTCACACACACACACTGGATATTAATGTATGCGAGATGAAACTGTTTATCGATTTAAGTTGGATTTTTGATAGTTATCATGACCAAGACTGTGAATCGCTTTGGGTTGGCTACTACAGGGCTGGATTTAGGCAGAGACAACATAGACCCACGTGCCAAGGGGACCAAATTCTGAAGACACCCAGAACCAGGGACTCCCCCATTGGGCTTCCAAAGAAGAGACTCCCCAGTCCCCAGCCCCAGCGACCTCCAGTCCACTGTCTAGGGGCGCCATAATCTTAAATCCAGCTCTACACACAAATACACTCTCTCTTTCTCTCACTCTCTCACTCACTCACTCACTCGTGCCATTAGTCTGCCTCCTTCTTACCTCTCCTGCTTCTTCCTTTTGATCTTATTCCTATCTCTTTGCCACAGTTTCCTCATTATATTTCTACATGTTTCTTTCTAGAATAAAATTACAACCACATCCCTGTTTGTTTAAAAAAAACCAAACCTATCCTCCAGAGTTTTTTCTTCAGCTATCTGTGCTGATTTCATGCTGGAGGTGTATCAGTGCAACATCTGCATGGGCCTCGGAGGAAGATCTGTACTTCAGCTGTCCATGCTGTGTTCATGCTTTAGGTATACCGGTGCAATGCCTGCATAGGGCTCTGGGGAAGATCCATTTTTCATTTGTCCGTGCTGTATTCATGCTTTACATGTACCATTGCAATGGCTGCATGGGGCTGTTAGGAAGATCCCTCTTCAGCTGTCTGTGCTGTATTCATGCTTTAGGTATACCGGTGCAATGCCTGCATGGGGCTCTTAGGAAGATCCATTCTTCAGCTGTCTGTGCTGTATTCATGCTATCAATGTGACGCCTGCATGGCGCTCTGTTGCAGATCTGCCGTGCTGTATTCATGCTTTAGGTGTATCAGTGCGACCCCTGCACGGGGGGGGGCTCTTAGGAAGATCCATTCTTCAGCTGTCTGTGCTGTATTCATGCTATCAATGTGACGCCTGCATGGCGCTCTGTTGCAGATCTGCCGTGCTGTATTCTGCGTGGGGCTGTGTGTGTGTTTGGAAGGGTGGAGGCACGGGAGTCAAACTTTTTAAAATGATCCAGGGGGTGCTAAGCTCCACACAAATGACCCCTCCCTGGACACAATGAAGGAGACTGTGGATCACGGGGGGGGGCGCTGAGGCAGCCACAGAGGTGGCCACTCTGGGTCCAGGCATCTCCTTTTTGGCCTGGGTGTGATTAATAAGCCCAGAGGTCCCCGTCTCTCCCTCACCCTCCCTTCCTCTCCCCCGCATTCAGGAAGCCTCCTTGGCTTGACAATCTGTGCCGTGTGTTGCCAAAGTCGTTCATCATTGTAGCAAAAGAAACGAATTGCCCGGTGCGGTCAGAAGAGGAAAGCTCCGGATTTCTGCGGCTCGGATAATGGGGCCGGATCCCACAGCCTTGGCCCCTCCGGCGGATATTTCCCCCAGCGCCAGACCTTTCTCCTGCCCCTTCCTGGAGTTTCTTTCTCAGCCCTGGGGGATGTGCATCCCCTCCCCCGTGTGGTTTCCACTCCAGGCCGGGTTTTGTCTGCACCTTTCGGTTCCGGCTCCGTGTCCGTCTCGCACCCCCTCCCTCGCACTCAGCAGAAGGTCGCAGCCAGGGCAGCCCGGGGCACAGGAAGCCCATTAGGGGGTCCCGTCTGCCGCCCCCTGTCTGATTAATGGGCTCGGTGTCCCTGGCCTGGTAAGTCAGGCTCTGTGGGGAGAAAGTGCAGGGGGATGTGTGGGGGAGGGGAGGGGACTGCTGGATACTGACACTCACTGACAAGGAGGCAGGGAGCTTCTCTCTCACTCACACCCCATTCCCAGTATCAGAGCCCCATGCAGTGAGTCTGCACACCTCAGAGGCAGGGAGCTTCTCTCTCACTCACACACCATTCCCAGTATCAGAGCCCCATGCAGTGAGTCTGCACACCTCAGAGGCAGGGAGCTTCTCTCTCACTCACACACCATCCCCAGTATCAGAGCCCCATGCAGTGAGTCTGCACACCTCAGAGGCAGGGAGCTTCTCTCTCACTCACACACCATCCCCAGTATCAGAGCCCCATGCAGTGTGTCTGCACACCTCAGAGGCAGGGAGCTTCTCTCTCACTCACACACCATTCCCAGTATCAGAGCCCCATGCAGTGTGTCTGCACACCTCAGAGTCAGGGAGCGTCTCTCTCACTCACACACCATTCCCAGTATCAGAGCCCCATGCAGTGAGTCTGCACCCCTCAGAGGCAGGGAGCTTCTCTCTCACTCACACACCATTCCCAGTATCAGAGCCCCATGCAGTGTGTCTGCACCCCTCAGAGGCAGGGAGCTTCTCTCTCACTCACACACCATTCCCAGTATCAGAGCCCCATGCAGTGAGTCTGCACCCCTCAGAGGCAGGGAGCTTCTCTCTCACTCACACACCATTCCCAGTATCAGAGCCCCATGCAGTGTGTCTGCACCCCTCAGAGGCAGGGAGCTTCTCTCTCACTCACACACCATTCCCAGTATCAGAGCCCCATGCAGTGTGTCCGCACACCTCAGAGGCAGGGAGCTTCTCTCTCACTCACACACCATTCCCAGTATCAGAGCCCCATGCAGTGTGTCTGCACCCCTCAGAGGCAGGGAGCTTCTCTCTCACTCACACCCCATTCCCAGTATCAGAGCCCCATGCAGTGTGTCTGCACCCCTCAGAGGCAGGGAGCTTCTCTCTCACTCTCACACCATTCCCAGTATCAGAGCCCCATGCAGTGTGTCTGCACCCCTCAGAGGCAGGGAGCTTCTCTCTCACTCACACCCCATTCCCAGTATCAGAGCCCCATGCAGTGTGTCTGCACACCTCAGAGGCAGGGAGCTTCTCTCTGTCTCACTCACACACCATCCCCAGTATCAGAGCCCCATGCAGTGTGTCTGCACACCTCAGAGGCAGGGAGCTTCTCTCTCACTCACACACCATTCCCAGTATCAGAGCCCCATGCAGTGTGTCTGCACACCTCAGAGGCAGGGAGCTTCTCTCTCACTCACACACCATTCCCAGTATCAGAGCCCCATGCAGTGAGTCTGCACACCTCAGAGGCAGGGAGCTTCTCTCTCACTCACACACCATTCCCAGTATCAGAGCCCCATGCAGTGAGTCTGCACCCCTCAGAGGCAGGGAGCTTCTCTCTCACTCACACACCATTCCCAGTATCAGAGCCCCATGCAGTGTGTCTGCACACCTCAGAGGCAGGGAGCTTCTCTCTGTCTCACTCACACACCATCCCCAGTATCAGAGCCCCATGCAGTGTGTCTGCACACCTCAGAGGCATGGAGCTTCTCTCTCACTCACACACCATTCCCAGTATCAGAGCCCCATGCAGTGTGTCTGCACACCTCAGAGGCAGGGAGCTTCTCTCTCACTCACACACCATTCCCAGTATCAGAGCCCGGTGCATTGTGTCTGCACACCTCAGAGGCAGGGAGCTTCTCTCTCACTCACACACCATTCCCAGTATCAGAGCCCCATGCAGTGTGTCTGCACCCCTCAGAGGCAGGGAGCTTCTCTCTCACTCTCACACCATTCCCAGTATCAGAGCCCCATGCAGTGTGTCTGCACCCCTCAGAGGCAGGGAGCTTCTCTCTCACTCACACCCCATTCCCAGTATCAGAGCCCCATGCAGTGTGTCTGCACACCTCAGAGGCAGGGAGCTTCTCTCTGTCTCACTCACACACCATCCCCAGTATCAGAGCCCCATGCAGTGTGTCTGCACACCTCAGAGGCAGGGAGCTTCTCTCTCACTCACACACCATTCCCAGTATCAGAGCCCCATGCAGTGTGTCTGCACACCTCAGAGGCAGGGAGCTTCTCTCTCACTCACACACCATTCCCAGTATCAGAGCCCCATGCAGTGAGTCTGCACACCTCAGAGGCAGGGAGCTTCTCTCTCACTCACACACCATTCCCAGTATCAGAGCCCCATGCAGTGAGTCTGCACCCCTCAGAGGCAGGGAGCTTCTCTCTCACTCACACACCATTCCCAGTATCAGAGCCCCATGCAGTGTGTCTGCACACCTCAGAGGCAGGGAGCTTCTCTCTGTCTCACTCACACACCATCCCCAGTATCAGAGCCCCATGCAGTGTGTCTGCACACCTCAGAGGCATGGAGCTTCTCTCTCACTCACACACCATTCCCAGTATCAGAGCCCCATGCAGTGTGTCTGCACACCTCAGAGGCAGGGAGCTTCTCTCTCACTCACACACCATTCCCAGTATCAGAGCCCGGTGCATTGTGTCTGCACACCTCAGAGGCAGGGAGCTTCTCTCTCACTCACACACCATTCCCAGTATCAGAGCCCCATGCAGTGTGTCTGCACACCTCAGAGGCAGGGAGCTTCTCTCTCACTCACACCCCATTCCCAGTATCAGAGCCCCATGCAGTGTGTCTGCACCCCTCAGAGGCAGGGAGCTTCTCTCTCACTCACATCCCATTCCCAGTATCAGAGCCCCATGCAGTGTGTCTGCACAGCTCAGAGGCAGGGAGCTTCTCTCTCACTCACACACCATTCCCAGTATCAGAGCCCCATGCAGTGTGTCTGCACAGCTCAGAGGCAGGGAGCTTCTCTCACTCACACACCATTTCCAGTATCAGAGCCCCATGCAGTGTGTCTGCACAGCTCAGAGGCAGGGAGCTTCTCTCTGTCTCACTCACACACCATCCCCAGTATCAGAGCCCCATGCAGTGTGTCTGCACACCTCAGAGGCAGGGAGCTTCTCTCTCACTCACACACCATTCCCAGTATCAGAGCCCCATGCAGTGTGTCTGCACACCTCAGAGGCAGGGAGCTTCTCTCTCACTCACACACCATTCCCAGTATCAGAGCCCCATGCAGTGTGTCTGCACACCTCAGAGGCAGGGAGCTTCTCTCTCACTCACACCCCATTCCCAGTATCAGAGCCCCGGTGCAGTGTGTCTGCACACCTCAGAGGCAGGGAGCTTCTCTCTCACTCACACACCATTCCCAGTATCAGAGCCCCATGCAGTGTGTCTGCACACCTCAGAGGCAGGGAGCTTCTCTCTCACTCACACACCATTCCCAGTATCAGAGCCCCATGCAGTGTGTCTGCACACCCCAGAGGCAGGGAGCTTCTCTCTCACTCACACCCCATTCCCAGTATCAGAGCCCGGTGCAGTGTGTCTGCACACCTCAGAGGCAGGGAGCTTCTCTCTCACTCACACACCATTCCCAGTATCAGAGCCCCATGCAGTGTTCTGCACACCTCAGAGGCAGGGAGCTTCTCTCTCACTCACACACCATTCCCAGTATGAGAGCCCCGTGCAGTGTGTCTGCACACCTCAGAGGCAGGGAGCTTCTCTCTCACTCACACACCATTCCCAGTATCAGAGCCCCATGCAGTGTGTCTGCACACCCCAGAGGCAGGGAGCTTCTCTCTCACTCACACCCCATTCCCAATATCAGAGCCCCATGCAATGTGTCTGCACACCTCAGAGGCAGGGAGCTTCTCTCTCACTCACACACCATTCCCAGTATCAGAGCCCCATGCAGTGTGTCCGCACACCTCAGAGGCAGGGAGCTTCTCTCTCACTCACACACCATTCCCAGTATCAGAGCCCCATGCAGTGTGTCTGCACACCTCAGAGGCAGGGAGCTTCTCTCTCACTCACACACCATTCCCAGTATCAGAGCCCCATGCAGTGTGTCTGCACACCTCAGAGGCAGGGAGCTTCTCTCTCACTCACTCCCCATTCCCAGTATCAGAGCCCCATGCAGTGTGTCTGCACGCCTCAGAGGCAGGGAGCTTCTCTCTCACTCACACACCATTCCCAGTATCAGAGCCCCATGCAGTGTGTCTGCACGCCTCAGAGGCAGGGAGCTTCTCTTTCAATCACACACCATTCCCAGTATCAGAGCCCCATGCAGTGTGTCTGCACATCTCAGAGGCAGGGAGCTTCTCTCTCACTCACACACCGTTCCCAGTATCAGAGCCCCATGCAGTGTGTCTGCACAACTCAGAGGCAGGGAGCTTCTCTCTCACTCACACACCATTCTCAGTATCAGAGCCCCATGCAGTGTATCTGCACACCTCAGAGGCAGGGAGCTTCTCTCTCACTCATACACCATTCCCAGTATCAGAGCCCCATATTTTTCCCTATATGCAACACCTTGCACTTGTCCACATTAAATTTCATCTGCCATTTGGATGCCCGATCTTCCAGTCTTGCAAGGTCCTCCTGTAATGTATCACAGTCTGCTTGTGATTTAACTACTCTGAATAATTTTGTATCATCCGCAAATTTGATAACCTCACTCGTCGTATTCCTTTCCAGATCATTTATACATATATTGAAAAGCACCTGTCCAAGTACAGATCCCTGAGGCACTCCACTGTTTACCCTTTTCCACTGAGAAAATTGACCATTTAATCCTACTCTCTGTTTCCTGTCTTTTAACCAGTTTGTAATCCACGAAAGGACATCGCCTCATATCCCATGACTTTTTAGTTTTCGTAGAAGCCTCTCATGAGGGACTTTGTCAAACGCCTTCTGAAAATCCAAATACACTTCATCTACCGGTTCACCTTTATCCACATGTTTATTAACTCCTTCAAAAAAGTGAAGCAGATTTGTTAGGCAAGACTTGCCTTGGGTAAATCCATGTTGACTGTGTCCCATTAAACCATGTCTTTCTATATGCTCTACGATTTTGATCTTGAGAATAGTTTCCACTATTTTTCCCGGCACTGAAGTCAGGCTCACTGGTCTATAGTTACCCGGATCGCCCCTGGAGCCTTTTTTAAATATTGGGGTTACATTGTCCACCCTTCAGTCTTCAGGTACAATGGATGATTTTAATGATAGGTTACAAATTTTAACTAATAGATCAGAAATTTCATTTTTGAGTTCCTTCAGAACCTTAGGATGTATACCATCCGGTCCAGGTGATTTGCTACTCTTTAGTTTGTCAATCTGGCCTACTACATCTTCCAGGTTCACAGTGATTTCGTTCAGTTCGTCTGACTCATCACTCCTGAAAACCATCTCCGGAACCGGTATCTCCCCAACATCCTCATTAGTAAACACGGAGGCAAAGAATTCATTTAGTCTTTCTGCAATGGCCTTATCTTCCCTAAGAGTCCCTTTAACCCCTCTGTCATCTAATGGTCCAACGGACTCCCTCACAGGTTTCTTGCTTTGGATATATTTTAAAAAGTTTTTATTATGAGTTTTTGCCCCTATGGCCAACTTCATTTCAAATTCTCTCTTCGCCTGTCTTATCAATGTTTTACACTTACCTTGACAATGCTTATGTTTTATCCTATTTTCTTCAGATGGATCCTTCTTCCAATTTTTGAAGGATGTTTTTTTGGCTAAAATAGCCTCTTTCACCTCCCCTTTTAACCATGACGGTAATTGTTTTGCCTTCCTTCCACCTTTCTTAATGTGTGGAATACATATGGACTGTGCCTCTAGGATTGTATTTTTAAACAATGTCCATGCCTGTTGAACACTTTTAACCTTTGCAGCTGCACCTTTCAGTTTTTTTCTAACTATTTTCCTCATTTTATCAAAGTTTCCCTTTTTAAAATTTAGTGTTAGAGCTGCAGATTTACTTATTGTCCCCCTTCCAGTTATTAGTTTAAATTTGATCATGTTATGATCACTGTTGCCAAGTGGATGGAGAAGAAAGAAGAAACAGAATACAAGAGACCTTGAAAAAGGAATTAGGAAAAGACAGATAAGGGGAAAAAAAAGAGACTGTGACCAGCTGATTAGAAAAATAAGATCAGACAACAAAGGTAAAAAAAAATGATTTTGCCTTTCAGCAATTGATATATGCCATCTTTGGGACAGTGCATTTCTTATATATTTACATTTTACTTTTTCTTCAGTATTCTCCTGTTCACAGAGTCTGTTTTTTTTGGGTTTTCCATTTCAATCGTGTCTGCATGTTTCTAAATCTAATTTATAGTTTCTTAATCTGTGTTAGGTAATCAGCTAATTTATAGTTTTATTCTGTCTGTGTTGCGCATGTGTGACAGAGGTGCAGTATTTCGGTTAACGTGTAGCTTCTGTGGGGGGATTTGTAGCAATCTGGCTTGTTTACCCACTAGGGTCATGTATTAGTGTTCTAAGGCCTGGTGCAATATTTGCCTTGCTTCCTTTTCATAGTTAAGGTTGCTGCTGTTATGCTATGGTTATTGCTGTTGTGTTATGGTATGGCAAGGTTCTAGATGTTTTTTTAATTATTTTTTTCATAGGAGTTGTATTACTTCACAAAGTGCTTGACTTTGGAGGGAGTTTGTTTTGCTAGTACTGAGGTGACACCAGAATCTGAATATATATTTTTTGCATGTTGGGTTATAATATGAACAATTAATAAACTATTCCTGAAGAGAATTCCCACCCTACATTCTCTTCAGGAATAGTTTATTAATTGTCTATATTGGTTGTTTCCTGGCATCAGTGGATTCTGTAATTTTTGGGTTATAATATGAGCCATCCTAGTTCTGCTCTGCACCCATTGCAAGTTTTAAGTTCTTATGATTCTTATGATTATTGCTGTTTTATTGTAATTATGATATGATTTGCATTTTTGGAAAGAGCCTTCATATAAGAATACATTTATTTTTGCTTTATTACATGATTGGATCTGATGTTTCTGTGAAGTGTCCTTTGTTTACTTTTTATATGATGCTGTTGTTGTTGTGTGTTTATAAACTGCAATACTTATAAAATAAATTAATACAGATAACTAAGCTATGTTTGATGTTAGTAAGTGCTTGAAACAAAATGTTTTAAAGCATCAATCTTGATGCATGATGGCTTCTGCAGACTACAAAGAAGTTCCTTGTCAGGTGCATTCTAAGGTATTTATTGATAAGAGTACAACTAGGAGGGCTCAAACCTATATGCCTACTGCCCACCCATGTTAACCTTAGGCCCTCCAAAAAATTCAATTCTGGCTACGCCACTGCTGCACACCTCAGAGGCAGGGAGCTTCTCTCTCACTCACACACCATTCCCAGTATGAGAGCTCCATGCAGTGTGTCTGCACACCTCAGAGGCAGGGAGCTTCTCTCTCACTCACACACCATTCCCAGTATCAGAGCTCCATGCAGTGTGTCTGCACACCTCAGAGGCAGGGAGCTTCTCTCTCACTCACACACCATTCCCAGTATCAGAGCCCCATGCAGTGTGTCTGCACACCTCAGAGGCAGGGAGCGTCTCTCTCACTCACACACCATTCCCAGTATCAGAGCCCCATGCAGTGTGTCTGCACACCTCAGAGGCAGGGAGCGTCTCTCTCACTCACACACCATTCCCAGTATCAGAGCTCCATGCAGTGTGTCTGCACACCTCAGAGGCAGGGAGCTTCTCTCTCACTCACACACCATTCCCAGTATCAGAGCCCCATGCAGTGTGTCTGCACACCTCAGAGGCAGGGAGCGTCTCTCTCACTCACACACCATTCCCAGTATCAGAGCCCCATGCAGTGTGTCTGCACACCTCAGAGGCAGGGAGCTTCTCTCTCACTCACACACCATTCCCAGTATCAGAGCCCCATGCAATGTGTCTGCACACCTCAGAGGCAGGGAGCTTCTCTCTCACTCACACACCATTCCCAGTATCAGAGCCCCATGCAATGTGTCTGCACACCTCAGAGGCAGGGAGCGTCTCTCTCACTCACACACCATTCCCAGTATCAGAGCCCCATGCAGTGGGTCTGCACACCTCAGAGGCAGGGAGCTTCTCTCTCACTCACACACCATTCCCAGTATCAGAGCCCCATGCAGTGTGTCTGCACACCTCAGAGGCAGGGAGCGTCTCTCTCACTCACAGACCATTCCCAATATCAGAGCCCCATGCAGTGAGTCTGCACACCTCAGAGGCAGGGAGCTTCTCTCTCACTCACACACCATTCCCAGTATCAGAGCCCCATGCAGTGTGTCTGCACACCTCAGAGGCAGGGAGCTTCTCTCTCACTCACAGACCATTCCCAGTATGAGAGCTCCATGCAGTGTGTCTGCACACCTCAGAGGCAGGGAGCGTCTCTCTCACTCACACACCATTCCCAGTATCAGAGCCCCATGCAGTGTGTCTGCACACCTCAGAGGCAGGGAGCGTCTCTC
This sequence comes from Rhinatrema bivittatum, assembly GCF_901001135.1. Lineage (NCBI taxonomy): Eukaryota > Metazoa > Chordata > Amphibia > Gymnophiona > Rhinatrematidae > Rhinatrema > Rhinatrema bivittatum. Next base: position 12,200 of record NW_021820505.1, on the reverse strand, counting down.
TCACTCACAGACCATTCCCAATATCAGAGCCCCATGCAGTGAGTCTGCACCCCTCAGAGGCAGGGAGCGTCTCTCTCACTCACACACCATTCCCAGTATCAGAGCCCCATGCAGTGAGTCTGCACCCCTCAGAGGCAGGGAGCGTCTCTCTCACTCACAGACCATTCCCAATATCAGAGCCCCATGCAGTGTGTCTGCACACCTCAGAGGCAGGGAGCTTCTCTCTCACTCATACACCATTCCCAGTATCAGAGCCCCATGCAGTGTGTCTGCACACCTCAGAGGCAGGGAGCGTCTCTCTCACTCACACACCATTCCCAGTATCAGAGCCCCATGCAGTGTGTCTGCACACCTCAGAGGCAGGGAGCGTCTCTCTCACTCACAGACCATTCCCAATATCAGAGCCCCATGCAGTGAGTCTGCACCCCTCAGAGGCAGGGAGCGTCTCTCTCACTCACACACCATTCCCAGTATCAGAGCCCCATGCAGTGAGTCTGCACACCTCAGAGGCAGGGAGCTTCTCTCTCACTCACACACCATTCCCAGTATCAGAGCCCCATGCAGTGTGTCTGCACACCTCAGAGGCAGGGAGCTTCTCTCTCACTCACACACCATCCCCAGTATCAGAGCCCCATGCAGTGTGTCTGCACACCCCAGAGGCAGGGAGCTTCTCTCTCACTCACACCCCATTCCCAGTATCAGAGCCCCATGCAGTGTGTCTGCACACCTCAGAGGCAGGGAGCTTCTCTCTCACTCACACACCATTCCCAGTATCAGAGCCCCATGCAGTGTGTCTGCACACCTCAGAGGCAGGGAGCTTCTCTCTCACTCATACACCATTCCCAGTATCAGAGCCCCATGCAGTGTGTCTGCACACCTCAGAGGCAGGGAGCGTCTCTCTCACTCACACACCATTCCCAGTATCAGAGCCCCATGCAGTGTGTCTGCACACCTCAGAGGCAGGGAGCGTCTCTCTCACTCACACACCATTCCCAGTATCAGAGCCCCATGCAGTGAGTCTGCACCCCTCAGAGGCAGGGAGCTTCTCTCTCACTCACACACCATTCCCAGTATCAGAGCCCCATGCAGTGTGTCTGCACCCCTCAGAGGCAGGGAGCTTCTCTCTCACTCACACCCCATTCCCAGTATCAGAGCCCCATGCAGTGAGTCTGCACCCCTCAGAGGCAGGGAGCTTCTCTCTCACTCACACACCATTCCCAGTATCAGAGCCCCATGCAGTGTGTCTGCACCCCTCAGAGGCAGGGAGCTTCTCTCTCACTCACAGACCATTCCCAGTATCAGAGCCCCGTGCAGTGTGTCTGCACCCCTCAGAGGCAGGGAGCTTCTCTCTCACTCACACCCCATTCCCAGTATCAGAGCCCCATGCAGTGTGTCTGCACCCCTCAGAGGCAGGGAGCTTCTCTCTCACTCACACCCCATTCCCAGTATCAGAGCCCCATGCAGTGTGTCTGCACCCCTCAGAGGCAGGGAGCTTCTCTCTCACTCACATCCCATTCCCAGTATCAGAGCCCCATGCAGTGTGTCTGCACACCTCAGAGGCAGGGAGCTTCTCTCTCACTCACACACCATTCCCAGTATCAGAGCCCCATGCAGTGTGTCTGCACACCTCAGAGGCAGGGAGCTTCTCTCTCACTCACACACCATTCCCAGTATCAGAGCCCCATGCAGTGTGTCTGCACACCTCAGAGGCAGGGAGCTTCTCTCTCACTCACACACCATTCCCAGTATCAGAGCCCCATGCAGTGTGTCTGCACACCTCAGAGGCAGGGGGCTTCTCTCTCACTCACACCCCATTCCCAGTATCAGAGCCCCATGCAGTGTGTCTGCACCCCTCAGAGGCAGGGAGCTTCTCTCTCACTCACACCCCATTCCCAGTATCAGAGCCCCATGCAGTGTGTCTGCACCCCTCAGAGGCAGGGAGCTTCTCTCTCACTCACACCCCATTCCCAGTATCAGAGCCCCATGCAGTGTGTCTGCACCCCTCAGAGGCAGGGAGCTTTTCTCTCACTCACAGACCATTCCAGGTGTCAGAGCCCGGGGCAGAGTTGAACAGAGAGATGAAAGGATTGGAGAGAGTGTTCTGGGAAAATTGAGTGTGTTTTCCAGCAGGAAGGACATTCTGCTGCTTCTGGCTAGCAGTTTTGGCTGCTCTCCCCCTCTGAAGGCCCGGCAGTCAGCGCCTGCTCCCTCTTGTATAAACCCTTCCCTCCAGAGCTGGGATGTGGGAAGCAGCCCTGGGTGGGTGCAGTGTGGGTCCAGCTGTGTGAGCTTCCTCGCAGCGGTGTCCTGATGGACGCCCCCCCCCCGCACCTCCTCCTCTCCCTGTGTGGGTGTCTGGCGGAGGTGCATGCTGGCTGTCTCTCCCCTGGAGGTATTTCTGTTTCTCTGAGGTTATTCCTGGCTTCAGCAGCTGCCTTCACAGTTAGATTATATCTGAAGATAACCAGCTGTGTGCTCCCCCCACCCCCACTGACCTCCCCTTCTCTCCCTCCTCCTGCCAGCCTCCTCTCCTCCTCTGCCCTCTCTTTATTCTTCCCTGCCCTTCCCCTTTCCTCCTCTCCTGGCCTCCCCCTCCTCTAAATTTCTCTCTCCCACCCCCACCGATCCTACATCCCGAGGGAGGGATGGTGGTTGGGGGAGGGGAGGGTGGATTTTGCCCTGGGGGGGGGGGAGGAATCTCGCCCTCCTGTCCTGCCAGAGAGAGGGGGCTGGGGTAGGGAGGGGATCAGCTCCCCCCCCCCCCACAGTCTCTGTAAGGAGTTAAACCCTCCCCTCTTTCATCCACAGGCTCCTATTTCTTTCTCCAGCTGAAATATTTTTCCGATCCCTAATTATTTCCTTTTCTTCTAAAACACCACAGAAAGCAGTCATAAAAGTCCTCTCTGTTATTAATACGAGTGCCTTTCTCCCCCCCCCCCCCCCCCCTCTCTGTTAGACTGTGAAGTTTTCTCCCCTTCGTCTTCCTGGCCCGCAGGTGGGGTCTGGCCCTCCTCTCCCCTTCCTGCATTTTTCCACATTTGATCTTGGTTTAGTCTGTCTGGGTTCTGGCTCCCTTGGAACAAATGATCTCACAGCATTTAATGGCAAACAGCTGCTGTGGCCGCCGGAAAGGGGCCTCGTCAGACTCTGTGTGTCTGTCTGTGCCGTCCAGTGCCCGCCATGACAGGCTCTGTATCCCCGTGCCCATCCCCCAATCCCCCCAGTGCTAGAGGTGACAGGCTCTGTATCCCCGTGCCCATCCCCCAATCCCCCCAGTGCTAGAGGTGACAGGCTCTGTATCCCCGTGCCCATCCCCCAATCCCCCCAGTGCTAGAGGTGATAGGCTCTGTATCCCCGTGCCCATCCCCCAATCCCCCCAGTGCTAGAGGTGACAGGCTCTGTATCCCCGTGCCCATCCCCCAATCCCCCCAGTCCTAGAGGTGACAGGCTCTGTATCCCCGTGCCCATCTCCCAATCCCCCCAGTCCTAGAGGTGACAGGCTCTGTATCCTCGTGCCCATCCCCCAATCCCCCCAGTCCTAGAGGTGACAGGCTCTGTATCCCCGTGCCCATCCCCCAATCCCCCCAGTCCTAGAGGTGACAGGCTCTGTATCCCCGTGCCCATCCCCCAATCCCCCCAGTGCTAGAGGTGACAGGCTCTGTATCCCCGTGCCCATCCCCCAATCCCCCCCCCCAGTGCTCGAGGTGACAGGTTCTGTATCCCCGTGCCCATCCCCCAATCCCCCCCAGTGTTTGAGGTGACAGGTTCTGTATCCCCGTGCCCATCCCCCAATCCCCTCCAGTGTTTGAGGTGACAGGCTCTGTATCCCCGTGCCCATCCCCCCGGTGCTAGAGGTGACAGGCTCTGTATCCCTGCACCCATCCTCCGAGCCCTCCAGTGCCAGACAGATGGGAAGCGATGTTATAAGGATGTTGTCTCTTTCAGAATCCGGAGCCGGTGGAGGACTGTATTCACAACACGCTATCTGCTCTCTACCCGCCCTTCGATGCTACAGCCCCCACCCTCTTCTGCCAGGTGTTTGAAGTGGTGGCCAGGACATACCGGGAGGATGCACTGAGATACACCATCGAGTTCCTGATCCCTGCCAAGCACATCCTGCAGAGGGTACAACAAGATGCCTGTGTGAGTCCCACCACCTCTCTGTCCGCCGGAAGCCCGAATATGTCCCAGTCCCACCATGCACTTGTCTCTCTGTCTGTCTGCAGAATGCCACTCTCTGATTGTCTTCCTGCAGGACATGTGCATGATTCACTTGTCCATCTGTCCATGTCTATCTGTCTGCTTGCCTGTGTGACTCCATGTCATCCTTCTCTACCATTCTCTGTCTGTATCCTTCATGCTTACCTGTCGCTAGATAACATCTGCTTCTCTCCCTCTCCCTTTATCAGGTTCATTCATGTCTCACACCCCGACCTGTCCCTTTCTTCTCTCTCTTACAGTCCCAGTATAACGGTTTCCTTTTCTGTCACGAAGGCTGGCCCTTGTGTCTCCATGAAAAGGTTGTGGTCCAGCTGGCCTCCTTACCCTGGCAACACCTCAGACCTGGAGACTTTTACCTCCAGGTGGTACCATACCTGGAGTGCTCCCCGAGGCTGGTGCTCAAGTGCCTCTCTACCGACAGCTACAGCGTGCAGGAGGTGCCAGTCCCCGAGGACTCCTACTCCTACATCTTCACCGTTGAGTGGCTCAATGGTATCAATAAGGACCGTCACACCGGACGCCTGGAGAACTGCCTGCTGGCTGCGGATGACCAGGTCCTCCGAGTGCCCTGGTCGGAAGTGGTCTACCCTCAGTTCGTCCACAAGGATGAGTTCATCGTGGGCAAGAGGTGCAGCCTGGACCTGATGCCTCCCGAAAGCCTGGTAGCTGCTCATGTCCCTGAAATTCTAGGAGCACGAAGCCCTGGGGATGGACGGATCTCCAACAGTGACTCCAAAGACTGTCAGGCTGGCCAAGAAAACCAGGGCAAAAAGCCAGTAAGGATGGGATCCATCACCACTTTGGACCCTTCTGATCATCCCCAGCTGGAAAATATTGAGGGAGAGTATGTGGAGCTTCTGGAAATTAGCCTTCCACTAAAAGATGGTGGGAACAATAAGGAGAAATATCTGGGGGACCAGAACATCTTCAAGACCAAAACTGTGCCCACTCGGAAAGGGCACGGGAAGGGCAGGAACAAGCGCCATCGGGCATGGCTACACCAAAAGATGCCCAAGGAGGATATCCAACCAGGAAAGAACCAAGTGCGCCGGACTTGGGATGGTGGAAAACCTGTGGAGGAGGAGGAGCCTCATAGTGCATCTCAGATCATTCAAACTGAGGGGACCAACCAAATGGAGAACCATCCAAATTCAGAGGAGCAGGTGAAGGGGGAAGGTGACTACATCAGTCCTGATATAGCCCGTTCTCTGGTCCAAGCAAGGGTGGACCTTGGGGAAGCCGAAGGAGATCATGCCAAAGCTGGTGAGAAACCAAAGACGTCTTCTACAAATCTTCCAAGCCAAATGAAGTATGGACTGAATGACACCTCTGTGGCAATATCAATGCAGTCTGAACACACTCCTTCTGATAGCATTGTGGAAGGGAGAAAATCAACCTTATCCCCAGTGGCCTGTGCTGGTAACCCAGAAAGTGAGGCTTCTGATGAACAATCATCATTATTGGTGGATCTCATAGGTCAAGAGCTGATCCTGAAGTATGGGTACAACCAATCATCATTCCCACCAATAGAGGGCAGCACAGTTGAGGACACCCTCACTGCCCAACCAAGCAGCTCATTGTCTACCAACACCCAAGAACTTCAATCGATGGTAGCACCTACATCAGCTGGGGCCAAGGGATCCCCTGATAGGAAGGAACAGGAAGAACATCAAGATGTATTAGGAGATCTTCTAGGAGCAAACCTGGAACTCCAAACAAGAACAGGTCCTGTACCTGAAGGAGGGTCAGAATTGGCTGAGGGTAGCCCAGGATTGGGAGGAAGTGGAGAACAGCTAATGAAGGGTCTAGAAGCTGAGGCAGCTGTAGTTGAGGACCCAGACAATGAAAACCTAAAAAGCAAGAAGACAGGCAAAGAACCTTGTGATAGCCAAGGCACAAACTTGGCAGAGAGGGCGATAATAGGTTCCGAGAGGGCTGAAAAAAATGGAGGGCCACTAGTAAACATAGCCCCCAAAAAACACGGCAAGGGCAAAAGGAGGAAGAAAAAGGGAAACTGGAAAGGAAGCGCTAGAGCTGAAGAGCAGAGGGAGAAGTCCAGGGATGCCACAGGACTCTCAAGAGCAGAGGAGGCACCCGAGGACCTGAAAACAGGAACCCATACGCAAGGCACGGGCCCAGATCTAGAACCAGTGGAGGAGCCGGAGGTGACGAGGTTGGAGACAGCATGCGAGGCCGATCTGCTCCCGCAAAAGGAAGCACCGGAGGTCATCGGGATCACTGAAAGTGCAGAGGTCCAGGCAGAGGATAACAGACTGGAAGAACAAGAACCCCTATCAGAAGAAGGTAGGCCTGTGCAGTGCTCCCCCCCCCCCCCCCCCCCACACACACACACACACAACCACCGCCAGCCATTTACATTTCCCAAATGCACCAGGTTCTTCGGGGGTGGGCAATGCCCAGTGGCATGTGAGGTGGAGACAATCCCATGAGAAAGAGGAAACAGAAGACTCTGTGTGTGGTGAGGGTAAAAACCTGGACTGAGTCAGACTAATGACTAAAACCCGTGCGTATGTGTGTGTGTGTATGTGTGTGTGTGTGTGTGTACCTCCTTCTCTAAACTACTGCCATGGTGTTAAGCTCACAATGCACCTCTGATCCAGTATGTCTGCCATCAGGAGGGGGCTATTAATTCACCCCTTCACCAATTTCATGGGTTTTAGCTAGGGACATTCGTTTTATTTTTATTTTATTTTTTCCTGGCAATTTCAACATTATAACAAAAAAATAAAAAATCAGTGTAAAAATGACTTTGATATAACAGACAGGAGGAAAGCCAGTGGGGAAAGTCATTTTTGCACTGATTTTTTCTTTTTTTTTTTTTTGTTAGAAATTGAAATTGCCAGGAAAAAATAAAATAAAACTGAAAAAAAATTGTAGCAATCCCCAAAACCCCCATCCCCACAGGCGAATACTCCACGTAAAATATTGGAATTTAGGTTGCAGTGGCAGACTGTGATTAATTAATTAATTTTTTTTTGTTTTTTGTTTTAATGGATAGATTTTTGAGCAGGGTTATAGAACTATCACATCTGAAGGTCGCGGTCCTTAGGCCTCGGTTTTCCTCCGTCTGTCTTTTCTCCTCCCCCCAGCTGTCGGTCAGCAAGTCGTCTCTTCGCTTCCTGGCGATGACGCCTCCGCCGGCCTACCAGAAGAGCCCGAAGCAGTGCCAGCGGCCCCCGAGAGGGACCGGGCGGGCAGCCCCCAGAACGCCTCGCTGCCGGCTCCGCCCTCGCCCACGGGGCTGCCGCCCGGACAGGAAGTGAACTGGGACATCCTGCAGTCTGGAATCTTCTGCCTGACCGGTGAGGGCGATGGGCCTGTCATGAACCGGAGGGAAGGGTTGGAATAGAAATGAACAGTGAGCTTCTCATTGGGTCACCGAAGGGCATGAGATGAGGCCTCACCATCTTGCTCAACTGGATAAACGCTATTCAGCCAGCAGTAGAGTACTTTGGTGGCTCTGGGGTGTGACGGCCTGCTTTCATCCCCTCACTGCCTGCTGGGGCTTGTAGTTTATCTTTCCTGGATACAATATTAGGAGCTACAAGTCTCTGCAGAAAACAAAAAAAGGAGTACAACCTGAAGTGAAGCAAGGTGGCAATCCTAGGCGTAGAACCGTCGTGGTGACCCCCACAGGCAGTCGGGTTTGTAGGTTATCCACAACGAATATGCATGAGATAACGTTGCATGTCCCTGGTTTCCAGTGCATATTCGTTATAGTTATCCTGAAGATCCAACTGGCATCCCTAGGCCCTGGTTGGAAAGGTCTGGCTTACTCCCTGTGGAACCCAAAAAGCGCCCTCAGAATAGCGTGAAACCCGCCTTGGTGCAGGTTATCAACCAGGGATTCGCAATCTTTGGAGATGAAACAGGAAATTTGAACAAAATTTCCCAATTCGTTTCATGTCACTTTTAAACGAAAGAAAAGAAAAACCATTTTGTTTGATTACGTTTGTTTTTTCCAAAACAAAACTGGGCCGTCACCATCGCCAGCCAACTCCCAATTCCTGTTCTTGTTGAATATTTTTTTATGCAGCAGGGAGTGATCCCTGAGAAGGGTGCCCACCGTTTTTTGTGGCGTCTCATTTTGGGTTGTTTTGCTGGTGGGAGGAGTTTCGTTTTAAACTAAATCCCCTACCTGTCCCATTTTTTAAAAAAAAGTCCCCTAATGCTTTCACCCAGCCACCCCAGACCTCTCCAGGTAACCCCCCCACCTCTAGCTTTACCTGCATGTTCAATGGAGTGACCCCCGGTTGCTCCTGCCCCACTCGTTCGACGCAGTAAAGACCAGGGCCCGTCACCCTCGTGAAGTGCGGGTCCGTACGGTTAAGCTGGGGGAGGCCTAGAAGGCGTTGAGGGAGGCTGGGCAAAAGCCGACGGGGGCTGTTTTTTGAAATGGGACAGGCACATAATTTAATTTAATTAAAAACGGTGGCCGGGGCAGAACAATAGCAAAAAAAAAAAGAAACGAAAAATGAACAAAACGATATAGGAAATGATGTCGTTTCAAACCACAGCACATCTGTGACCCCCCCGATCCCTCCTGCACCAGCAGACTGCGGTCAGCACTGTCGCAAATTCTTGCCAATATAATAAAATGGTGTGGGCCAGGCCCAGGTTCGGGCCAGCACCGTTTTGTAGGGTAAAAATGTTACAGCGAGGCCAGCGTTGGTCTCTTGGTGCCGTTTGCAAGAGCAGGAGCTGCAGGGCAGGAGCAGACGGGGATCGTTCCTGCCCCCCCCCCCCCCCGTGAAGAAACTTTCAACCAGAGGATCAGAAAGTAAGAGGGTTCAAGGGCAGGAGGGTCTGGGAGTTGCGGTTTTACTGCGGTTCCCCCCCCCCCCCCCCCCAGTACGCTTGTTTTGTTTTGTTCTTTTAAATTTGGGTTAGGTTGTGGGGTTTTTTGTTTGTAATTTTAAATAAACGAAAAGAAATGAAACAAACAAAAAAGAAACAAAAAAAAAAGACAAAAAAAAAAAAAGAAAGCAAACAATGTCCTTATTAGATCTTGGAAAATATCCCATGATTAAACCTCCCCCGTAAAATGTCATTTAAAAATCCTCATAACCCAGAAATTGTTTCCTGGTCACCTGACTGGCCTGACAATCGCAGCTCTGTACTCATCTCCTCCGCTGCTTCTCTTCACCCTTTAATTTTAATTTTTTTTACATAGAAATCTCTTGTTTTAAATAAGCCCAGCGTACGTTCTTGAACATTTTGAAATCTTTTTTCATGGAAAAGGTTTTCTGCGCTGGCGGATCCCGCGCCTTTCCGATTCAAGGCGGCCTGGCGCCCCCTCATCCCGCCTTGCGTGACGTCGGGTTTCAAGTGGGTCCCGGATTTCCAGAGGGAAGGTTTCTGATTGGCTGACGCCCTGGGCCTGACTGCACCAGCCGGGCCCCCCACCCTCTTTTTTTTTTCGGGCTTGACTTGATCCGGCGCCCGGGGAGGTGACGGCGCCGTGGAGCTGCAGAGTAGGAAGGGGGCAGGGGTGCATCATCCCCGAGCAGGAGGGTGGGGGGGGGGGATACAGGGAGCACCTGTCAGCGAGGGGAAAAAATTGCTGATAACGGGAAGCTGTTCTTTTTTTTTTTTTCTCTCCTCTGCTGCGCAGGGGGCGTGGACCGCGCCGGCCGTGCTCTGGTGACCGTCAACCCGTGGGCGCTGGAGGCCTGGAGGGACGCCTCGTACAGTTCCAGAGACCTGGTCGGCACGCTCGTACATCTGAGTTCCCTCCTCAGGTAATAACGCCTTGTGGAGGTGGAAACACCCTACACACACACACACACACACACACACGCACACACACACACACTCATACACACACACACTCATACACACGCACACACACTCATACACACACACACTCATACACACACACACACACACACACGTGCACACACTCACACACGCACACACACACACACTCATACACACACACACTCATACACACACACACACGTGCACACACTCACACACGCATACACACATACACACACACACACATGCACTCATACACACACACACACACACACACACGCACACACACTCATACACACACACACACACACACACGCACACACACTCATACACACACACACTCATACACACGCACACACACTCATACACACACACACTCATACACACACACACACACACACTCATACACACACACACACACACACACACTCACACACGCATACACACATACACACACACACACATGCACTCATACACACACACACACACACTCATACACACACACACACACACGCACACACACACACCTACTCCTACTCCACGCAGTAACTACAAAAAAAATCACATCAAAATGCACACAAAGGGGGTAATTCTCGCACCCAGGAGTCTTATCCCCGGAGGAAGGCTGATACCGGCCCAGAACACATCCTGAGCTTCCTCGCCTGTTGCCACTCTGCAGTAACTGAAATAACAAATAATAATAATAATGACACGTAATCTGTAAAACCGGGCATAGCGGGAAGCTGGGAATCCCAGGGCAGAGAGACAAACACACCCGGACCGCAGCCAAAGGCGCTGAGGTTATCCCTTTCTCTCTCTCTCTCTCTCTGCAGGAAGGAAGTGCGAGATCTGGGCTTGACTCTAATTTTGGATTTACGGGCCAGCCCTCTGCCACCCCCTGCTGCTGTCCTGCGGGCACTGGGAGAGTTTCAGGTAGAGGACACACCCCTCTCTTCCAGTCCTTCTACCTCCGCACCTCTTTCACTGCTGCTCTTTTCTATCCGTGTCCGTGTGTCTCAGTTTTAGGAAGGTTAACCCTGCACACCCCCCCCTGCTCCCTCACTGCTGCAAGATGTATCTTGTTAACGCTGCTCTCCACCTCTTATATAGGAGATGCCCCCCCGATCCGCGACCTCCATTCTTATCCTGACGGACGCCACCGATCCGGACGCCGCGCCTCTGCCGGAGGGACTGAGCACGCTGCAGGTACAGGGGGGGAGCGAGGGAGAGAGGGAAGTCCAGAGAAAGAGCATGGAGAGGGAGGGGGGGGGGGGCAGGCAGACACAGGGAGAAAAGCTTGCGAATGAAGGGGGGGGGGGGGGGGAGAGAGAGAGGGAGCCCCTCGTCCCGTCCCCTTGTGCCTCTGCATTCTCTTCCTCCGTCTGCAGGGTGCGGAGAGGACAGGGCTGGAGGAGCTGCGGAGGCGCGTCAGCCTGGACCAGTTACCCCCCGGGCTGGGGGGCAGCCTGGCCTACTCGCACAGTGAATGGATGCAGACCCAGAGGGTAAGAGACGCCCTCCCCGGCACCAGCCCTACACATATATATCACCAACCCGGACCCCCCCCCCAGCCTTACTCAGACAGTGAGAAAGACCCCGCAAGCCCCAGCCAGGTGACAGACCCTAACCCTGACCCACCCACACCCCCCTCACCCAGGGATCGATGCTCGCCCTGACCGCTCTCTCTCTCTCTCTCTCCACCTCAGACCTTGGACTCCCTCTCTCAGCTCTGCCTGGAGGTCCTGCGCTCTCTCCTGGAGGTCATCGAGGACATGGAGGCCGAGAGCTCCCCCGAGGCCAGCGAGGTGAGCATGGAGGTTGTTGGGGGGTTTTTTGAGGGGGGAGGGAGGGCGGGCGCGACGGGCAAAGATGTCAGAAAACGCGCCAGCCTGGAGCCACGGGAGAAACAACCCTGGAAGAGGCCGAGGGCCACGTAAGACAGGGGTCCCCCCTCCCTTCCAACCCCCGTATCAAATCCTGGCGGCAGGGCCGGTGCCACCTTCAGCCGTGCGGCCTGCCCCCCTCCCCCCGAGATTCTAATCATTATACTCCATGACGACTCCACCGCCCCCCCCCCCCAACTGGACACGGGGAGTCCTCGTGTCACGGTGTCTGGTGAACGCCTCCGCTACGGTTCTGGGGCGCTGGGAAACGGGGCGGTCACCCATGACCTAAGCCTAGAGGGGGCCCATACAAGG
>NW_021820504.1:0-24174 GCF_901001135.1 Rhinatrema bivittatum | reverse complement strand
TTTTATTCCTGGACGGGGCCGGGGCCGTCCGGGAGGCGTTCCCCGCCCCCCGCGAAAGGGGTGGGGGATGCGCCGAAACCACCCCCGGTCCCACCGAACCCGCCGGGTTGAATCCTCCAGGGACTGCACGCACCCCACCGTTACCTCTTAACGGTTTCCCGCCCTTTGAACTCGCTCTTGAAAGTTGTTTTCAACTTTCCCTTACGTACTTATTGATTTTACTGCTTTACTTTATTTTTTTTATTCCTGGACGGGGCCGGGGCCGTCCGGGAGGCGTTCCCCGCCCCCCCGCGAAAGGGGTGGGGATGCGCCGAAACCACCCCCGGTCCCACCGAACCCGCCGGGTTCAATCCTCCAGGTGGACTGCACGCACCTCACCCGTTTAACTCTTAACGGTTTCCCGCCCTTTTGAACTCGCTCTTGAAAGTTGTTTTCAACTTTCCCTTACGTACTTATTGATTTTTACTGCTTTACTTTATTTTTTTTATTCCTGGACGGGGCCGGGGCCGTCCGGGAGGCGTTCCCCGCCCCCCCGCGAAAGGGGTGGGGGATGCGCCGAAACCACCCCCGGTCCCACCGAACCCGCCGGGTTGAATCCTCCAGGCGGACTGCACGCACCCCACCCGTTTACCTCTTAACGGTTTCCCGCCCTTTTGAACTCGCTCTTGAAAGTTGTTTTCAACTTTCCCTTACGTAACTTATTGATTTTACTGCTTTACTTTATTTTTTTTATTCCTGGACGGGGCCGGGGCCGTCCGGGAGGCGTTCCCCGCCCCCCCGCGAAAGGGGTGGGGATGCGCCGAAACCACCCCCGGTCCCACCGAACCCGCCGGGTTCAATCCTCCAGGTTGGACTGCACGCACCTCACCCGTTTAATCTTAACGGTTCCCGCCCTTTTGAACTCGCTCTGAAAGTTGTTTTCAACTTTCCCTTACGTACTTATTGATTTTACTGCTTTACTTTATTTTTTTTATTCCTGGACGGGGCCGGGGCCGTCCGGGAGGCGTTCCCCGCCCCCCCCGCGAAAGGGGTGGGGGATGCGCCGAAAGCCCCCCCGGTCCCACCGAACCCGCCGCCGGGTTGAATCCTCCAGGCGGACTGCACGCACCCTCACCCGTTTACCTCTTAACGGTTTCCCGCCCTTTTGAACTCGCTCTTGAAAGTTGTTTTCAACTTTCCCTTACGTACTTATTGATTTTACTGCTTTACTTTATTTTTTTTATTCCTGGACGGGGCCGGGGCCGTCCGGGAGGCGTTCCCCGCCCCCCCCGCGAAAGGGGTGGGGGATGCGCCGAAACCACCCCCGGTCCCACCGAACCCGCCGGGTTGAATCCTCCAGGCGGACTGCACGCACCCCACCCGTTTACCTCTTAACGGTTTCCCGCCCTTTTGAACTCGCTCTTGAAAGTTGTTTTCAACTTTCCCTTACGTACTTATTGATTTTACTGCTTTACTTTATTTTTTTTATTCCTGGACGGGGCCGGGGCCGTCCGGGAGGCGTTCCCCGCCCCCCCCGCGAAAGGGGTGGGGGATGCGCCGAAACCACCCCCGGTCCCACCGAACCCGCCGGGTTCAATCCTCCAGGTGGACTGCACGCACCTCACCCGTTTAACTCTTAACGGTTTCCCGCCCTTTTGAACTCGCTCTTGAAAGTTGTTTTCAACTTTCCCTTACGTACTTATTGATTTTACTGCTTTACTTTATTTTTTTTATTCCTGGACGGGGCCGGGGCCGTCCGGGAGGCGTTCCCCGCCCCCCCGCGAAAGGGGTGGGGGATGCGCCGAAACCACCCCCGGTCCCACCGAACCCGCCGGGTTCAATCCTCCAGGTGGACTGCACGCACCTCACCCGTTTAACTCTTAACGGTTTCCCGCCCTTTTGAACTCGCTCTTGAAAGTTGTTTTCAACTTTCCCTTACGTACTTATTGATTTTACTGCTTTACTTTATTTTTTTTATTCCTGGACGGGGCCGGGGCCGTCCGGGAGGCGTTCCCCGCCCCCCCGCGAAAGGGGTGGGGGATGCGCCGAAACCACCCCCGGTCCCACCGAACCCGCCGGGTTCAATCCTCCAGGTGGACTGCACGTACCTCACCCGTTTAACTCTTAACGGTTTCCCGCCCTTTTGAACTCGCTCTTGAAAGTTGTTTTCAACTTTCCCTTACGTACTTATTGATTTTATATATTTACTTTATTTTTTTATTCCTGGACGGGGCCGGGGCCGCGGACTGCACGCACCTCACCCGTTTAACTCTTAACGGTTTCCCGCCCTTTTGAACTCGCTCTTGAAAGTTGTTTTCAACTTTCCCTTACGTACTTATTGATTTTATATATTTACTTTATTTTTTTATTCCTGGACGGGGCCGGGGCCGCGGACTGCACGCACCTCACCCGTTTAACTCTTAACGGTTTCCCGCCCTTTTGAACTCGCTCTTGAAAGTTGTTTTCAACTTTCCCTTACGTACTTATTGATTTTACTGCTTTACTTTATTTTTTTATTCCTGGACGGGGCCGGGGCCGTCTGGGAGGCGTTCCCCGCCCCCCCCGCGAAAGGGGTGGGGGATGCGCCGAAACCACCCCCGGTCCCACCGAACCCGCCGCCGGGTTCAATCCTCCAGGTGGACTGCACGCACCTCACCCGTTTAACTCTTAACGGTTTCCCGCCCTTTTGAACTCGCTCTTGAAAGTTGTTTTCAACTTTCCCTTACGTACTTATTGATTTTATTTATTTATTTTATTTATTTATACCGGCATTGCATCCGCTGTAGGCTTCCCTGGTCGGTCTTGTGCATTTGAATAAACGGAGAGGAATTTGTAGGTCGATAATGGTGTGTTGGTGAATGATTTTTTATATCAAGGTGATGGATTTGTAAATGACTCTGAACTGAATTGGTAACCAGTGGAGGTCTTTTAGGACTGGGGAAATGTGGCCTCCTTTCCTAGTGTTTGTTAGTAGACGGGCTGCTGCGTTTTCAACCATTTGGAGTGGTTTCGTGTATGAGGAAGGGAGTCCAAGTAATGTAGAGTTGCAGTAGTAGAAAATGAGGGCTTGGAGGATGGTTCTGAAGTGTTTGGCGTGGAAGAGTGGTCTTATCCTTTTTTAAACTTGCAGTTTATAGAAGCAGTCTTTGGTGGTTTTATTGGGGGGCCACTACCGGCCTAACACCGTCCGCCGGCTGATCCTCCATCAGAAGGACTTGGGCCCCCGAGCGGCGCTGGGGAGCCGGTCTTCCGTATGCCACATTTCCCGCGCCCGCCGGACAGGCGGGGATTCGGCGCTGGGCTCTTCCCTCTTCACTCGCCGTTACTGAGGGAATCCTGGTTAGTTTCTTTTCCTCCACAGCTTGTGTCCCTAGGTGGACCCTGCGGGTCGGTACGGCAAGAGCGGTATTCAAACAGCAAGCAATGGGGTATGAAAATACAGACCCCTGTGTACTTACTTGGTATAGGTTTTGCTAGGAGTAAGAATTTGTTGAGGATAATGTCAGTTTCTTAATAAGATCTCATGCTTTGACTGTTGAGGAGATTAGTGATGGCTTGTAAGCTGTTGTTCCAAAGTGCGATGGCTTTGTTAATAGATTCTGTTATGGGAATAAGAATCTGAACATCGTCTGCATAGATGTAGTGAATGAGGTTGACTACTTAACAGTTGGCAAAGGGGAAGGAGGAAACGGCGGGGGAAACGGCGAAGCTGCTGCCGGGGGGGGGGGGGGGGCAATAACACGCGCCGGAAATGGTATTTAACCTTAGATGGAGTTTACCACCCACTTTGGCCTGCATTCCCAAACAAACAGACTACGAGAAAACCCGGTCCCGGAGCGCCGGGGGCCGCTACCGGCCTAACACCGTCCGCGGGCTGAGGCTTGATGAGAAGGACTTGGGGCCCCGAGCGGCGCCAGAGAGGCGATCTTCCGTACGCCACATTTCCCGCGCCCGCCGGACGAGCGGGGATTCGGCGCTGGGCTCTTCCCTCTTCACTCGCCGTTACGGAGGGAATCATGGTTAGTTTCTTTTCCTCCGCGGCTTGTGTCCATAGGTGGGATTGACCTCTGTCCTAGAATGATGTGCCTCTTCATCCAGGCCTAGTGTTCCTACTGGTGTTTTAAGTCCATTGCTGTGCCTGCCTGTTCATCCAGACCTTGTGTTCCCACACGTATTATTATTTCTGAGAGATCTTCCAATTCCTTTGTCATTTTCTGAAGTGCATAAGTAGGGTAGCTAAATGAGGAGAATATTGGAGGGGCGAAGTTCCATATTGAAAGCTGAGTAGCTTTACTTATCTAGTGAAAGTTTGAAGGATCAGGGAAGGCTTGTAAGAATAGCCAAGTTTGTTAATAGATTCTGTTATGGGAATAAGAATCTGAACATCGTCTGCATAGATGTAGTGAATGAGGTTAAGACAAGTTAACAGTTGCCAAAGGGGAAGGAGGAAACGCCGGGAGGGGGGGCTATAACACGCGCCGCTGGAGCAGCGGGCCACCTGCCCCCCCTGGGCCTTCCCAGCCGAACCGTAGCCGGTCGCGGCGCACCGCCGCAGAGGAAATGCGCCCTGCGGGGGCCGGGGCCGTCCGGGAGGCGTTCCCCGCCCCTCCCCCACCCCCCGCGAAAGGGGTGGGGGTGGGGGATCCGCCGAAACCCCGGTCCGACCGAACCCGCCGGGTTGAATCCTGCGGGCGGACTGCACGGACCCCACCCATTTACCTCTTTACAATTTCACGCCCTCTTGAACTCCCTCTTCAAAGTTGTTTTCAACTTTCCCTTGCGGTACTTACTTATTTATTTTATTTATTTAAGGTTTTTTTATACCGGCATTCATGAAATCGTTCACATGATGTCGCTTTACAGAAAACAGGGGTGCAAAGAAAACAACCTATAACATAAATACACGTGGTGAAGAGATGCAGTTACAATTAACTGGGGCTATGAACTGGGAGTGTAAGAAATAAAGAGGGATAGAGGAGGTTAATTATATACATGTGTAGAATATAAAAATATACAAGAGTACATTACAAATATGGCGTCCAATATATACAGCTTCTGAGCTGAGAATTTATTGATGGTGTGTGTTAGGTGCAGTTCGGGAAGGCTTGCCTGAAAAGCCATGTCTTGAGTCTTTTCCGAAAGGTTAGGAGGCAAGGTTCATTTCTGAGATCTGGGGGGATG
The DNA here is from genome assembly GCF_901001135.1 of Rhinatrema bivittatum. NCBI lineage: Eukaryota > Metazoa > Chordata > Amphibia > Gymnophiona > Rhinatrematidae > Rhinatrema > Rhinatrema bivittatum. Next base: position 19,014 of record NW_021820504.1, on the reverse strand, counting down.
GAGTTCCATAACGGTGGACCTGCTGTGGAAAGGGCTCAATCTCTAAAGGTGCTGTGATAAGTGGTTTTGGAGGGTGGAACAAGGAGGCATCCTCTGTAGGCTTCCCTGGTCGGTCTTGTGCATTTGTATAAACGGAGAGGAATTTGTAGGTCGATTATGGTGTGTTGGTGAAAGATTTTGTATATCAAGGTGATGGATTTGTAAATGACTCTGAACTGAATTGGTAACCAGTGGAGGTCTTTTAGGACTGGGGAAATGTGGTCTCTTTTCCTAGTGTTTGTTAGTAGACGGGCTGCTGCGTTTTGAACCATTTGGAGTGGTTTTGTGTATGAGGAAGGGAGTCCAAGAAATGTAGAGTTGCAGTAGTCTAATTTGGAGAAAATGAGGGCTTGGAGGATCCTGGTTAGTGTCTTTTCCTCCGCGGCTTGTGTCCCTAGCTGTGATTGAACTCTGTCCTCGAATGATGTGCCTCTTCATCCAGGCCTTGTGTCCCTAGCTGGGATCGACCTCTGTGCTCGACTGCTGCGCCTCTTCATCCCGGCCTTGTGTTCCCACAGGTGTTTTAACTCAGTTGCTGTACCCATTCTTCCGGGCCTTGTGTTCCCACAGGTGTTTTAACTCAGTGGCGGTGCCTGTTCATCCAGGCCTTGTGTTCCCACAGGTGTTTTAACCTGGTTGCTGTGCCTGTTCATGCAGGCCTTGTGTCCCTAGCTGGAATTGACCTCTGTCCTCGAATGATGTACCTGTTCATCCAGGCCTTGTGTTCCTACACGTATTCTTATTTGTGAGAGATCCTAGGCTCCAATTCGTTTGTCATCAGCTGAAGTGCGTAAGTACAGTCTGAATTCACTAGACGCCAACGGAATTCACTAGACGCCAACGATATTCACTGGACGCCAATGTAAACACCGGGTACACACAACTCTAGGGGTGGACCCGTTCCAGGGAGTCCTTCCCTGAACAAGCATGAGGGTGGAGGTGGGCTTTACTGCACACCCACCTGACGGACCATGCCCATACCGCTGCCAATATTCTAGCATGCATCAGAAAGATGCTGGCGAGCTACCAGTGTTTTAACCTAGTTCCTGTGCCTGTTCATGCAGGCCTTGTGTCCCTAGCTGGGATTGACCTCTGTCCTCGAATGAAGTGCCTGTTCATCCAGGCCTTGTGTTCCTACTGCTGTTTTAACTCCATTGCTGTGCCTGCCTGTTCATCCAGACCTTGTATTCCCACACGTATTCTTATTTCTGAGAGATCCTCCAATTCCTTTGTCATCTGCTGAAGTGCGTAAGTACCGTCTGAATTCACTAGACGCCAACGGAATTCACTAGACGCCAACGATATTCACTGGACGCCAATGTAAACACCGGGTACACACAACTCTAGGGGTGGACCCTTTCCAGGGAGTACTTCCCTGCACAAAGGAAAGGGAACTCTCTCCTGGGCCAATTGATAAGAAAACCACAATTCTGCAGCCAAAAATAGGCTGGAAATCCTTCCCCCATTGACTTTAATGGGCGACATATGTACATATACCCAACTCATTAGATTTTTTTTATGTCCATATTGGCCGCAAGTGGGACCCACTTTCGGACATAAGAAATATGAACATAAAATTTTGCTCTGCACATCCCTATTGATTATACACATATTGTGCATTCATATGAAAACATATGCACAAAAAAGTGGCTGTTTGCGCAGTGTGTTGGGGCATGTTTTTAAGTTCATGCATATTTTGCTATTTTATAAAGAACATAAATATGAACATCATCAAGAATGTGTGAATGCTTTTACATCTGCTATGTAACTTGCTTTGTTTTTCTGGACCTGGCATTTGGCATGCTGGCATCTCCCAGTGAGTGTAAACAGCAGCTGACTTGGAGGAGAGGAGGAAGTGGGGGCAGGCCAATTAAGAAATCATAGTCTTTGCCTGAAGTGTGCTTGCCTGTAAAGTTTATTTTGAGGGATTTCTCCTGTCTGATGCAAAGTTAGCTTCTATTCTTTCACGTGAACCTTTCAGAGAATGGCACTGCATTTCTGAGAGGGTGTGTGTCTGTATGATGATGGGGGCAGACTGAGGGGTTGAGTGTGTGTCATTGTGGCAGACTAGGGATGGTGAGTCAGGGGTGGATTAACGTTCAGCTTGAGTATTTTAATCTTATGAATACCATAGGTCAACATTTCAGAAGAGAGAGAGAAAAAAATGAGGAGTAGTAGTAGGAGGAAAAGTGGGAGGAGGTATTCCTTAATAAGAGTATACAGGACCAGGGGGACACAGTTTCTGGGTCTGTCTAAGAAGTAAGTCTTGCAAAGGTTCAGGTTCTACAAGAAAACCATACTATACCTATACCAGCAGTTAGAGTAGGACTTCCAACTTCCACCTGGAAAGGTTACACCTTACCAGTATAGCAGGACCCCCATTTGATTGTTCCACTTTATCTGGTGAGCTACTTTTGCAAGGTTCATCCAGCAGGTGGGTGAGAGGGGAGGGGAAGCTTAACTTACCGGGTTCCTTGGTGGAGTCAGGTAAATCCAGTCCTTAAATTCCACTGTTAATATTGGTTGTGCAAGGGAGTTGCAGAAAGAGACACAAAAAGATCAAAAAAGTAAAAAAACAAGTAGCTTATCAGCTAAAGCTTTCACCCATGCTAAAAATCCATAAAGTTTTTCACATACCTCTTTTGAAACCCTTGCTTTCATCATGGCCTTCAGACCATTCTCCAGGTCCAACAGATGCAATATCTGAATCAGGCACTGAATTCAAAGTCCAGGAAATCCTAATTCTTTTTTTTAATTTTTTTAAATTTAAGGTGAATATTCCAAACAATCACAGAAGGGGAGGCAAAACATTCATCCTGATAACCGCTATGCGGCCTAGCTAGGAAAAGTGTTCCCTACTCCAATAGGTCCGAGTTACAGGATCCAATTTGCACGCTCAGATATTTAATCTACTTTTTTGCCCAACGGAAGGGGAATTTCTGTGTTATGGTGGCTACATCCTCTCCTGGTAGATTGATATTCAAGCGCTCATATTTGTCATAAATCACTTTAAAGCCAGCTACTTTATAAAAGTGATCTAGCTCCCTCATCACATCTGTGAAGGACTTATTGGGATCCATGAGTGTGAATAGAATAACGATAACTTGAAATGCAGACCCTGATTCACCACTCCAGAGATATGTTCTGATAAGTGAACAGTCATTGCAAAGGGCTCAAGGAAAAGGGAAAACATCATAGGTGATAATGGGCATCCTTGCCTAGTACCTCGCTGGATATTAAAGCTGGGTCCATATCTACCATACAATTTTACCCTCGCTTTGGGAGATTCATAAAGCTTTGCTATCCATTGCTGAAAAAACCATCCCAAATCACATTTTCTGCAAAACCCAAAGGCCAGTGCACAAGATCAAAGGCTTTTTCAGCGTCAATGGATAGCAGAGCAGAGGGAATTTGTTGATATTTAACCCAATCCAAGAGATCAACTACTTTTCAGATGTTATCACCCACCATACGAGATGGTATAAAGCCCACTTGATCATTATTAACTAAATTGGGCATCCCTCATCAGAATTTTGAGATCTAAGTTTATCAGGGAGAAAGGTCTATGTGATTCACAATTAATAGGGTCCCTTCCTGGTTTTGCTATTATTGTAATTCCTGCTACGTTAATGTGTGTCACTAAGGAGCTTCATTCCCGTAGAGAGTTAAACATAGCTGTTAATGGGACAGCTAAAATATTAGATAGTTTTTTGTAGTAAACACCTGAGAGGCCATCCAGTCCTGGGGACTTGCCAGACTTTAATAATTTTATGGCGCTAACATCTCTAACTCCCGGATAGGACTGTCAAGAAGGGTCTGTTGCTCAGGTGTTAGTGCCATTAGTGGTGTAGATTCCAAATAGGCGTCTATCTCCACCTCTCGGATATTTTCATCCGTCCTGTAAAGTGTTGCATAAAAATCAGTAAAGCATTGCTGAATGCCTTCCGAAGAAGTAATAATAGATCCACTAGCATATTCAATTTTCGCAATATTGTTCTAGGTGAGAACCGCTCTTAATTGTCTAGCTGAAAGGCGCCCTGCCTTATTATCCCCTTCAAAGAATTGTTGTTTGGTTATCTCCAGTGAGAAGGTGATGGCCTCATTCAAATGGCATAGGGTTGACAGGAGTTGAGAAGACATGTGTTAGTTGAGCTATATCTGCTGAAAGTGAGACTTGACATTTCTCCTTCTGCTTTTTGCAGAATGTCGCCCGGGAAATAAGTACTCCCCTTGCAACTGCTTTAGAGCACTCCCAAATTGTTGGAGGAGGTAATGTTGAGTTGGAATGGAGCTGAAAATACTCAGTTAAACACTCTCCTAGATGGGTCATAAATGACGTATCTTTTAGGAGTGTTTCGTTTAATCACCAAAAGCGTTGCCTAGGGTTTTGTAATGTAAATTGTACATCAATCCACAAGAGTGCGTGATCTGACCAAGAGATGGGTTCTATATTCACCTCAACTACTCTGTTCTGTACCTGTGAGTCCATTAAAAAAGAATCAATCTGAGAATACAGTTGATGGGCATGGGAGTAGAAGGTATAAGTATAGGTGGTAGGGTGTCTGTTTCCACACATCCCCCAGGTTCCACCTAGATATCATAGATGCTAAAGATTGCCTCACATGATGTGGTATAGTGGATGCCTGAGCAGAATTATCTAATAAGGGACTGCTGGTTAGATTGAAATCTCCCCCCAGTATTAGAAGCCCCTCCACATGTTTGACTAATAAAGCATCTAGGAATCAGAGAAGGGAGCCCTGTCTGGTATTGGGAGCATAAAGGGTGACTAATGTTAGAACTTCCCTTCCTAAGTGCAACCTTAAAATGATGTAGCGACCTTGGGGATCCATAATCAGGGCAATTACTCCATGTATTAAATCCCAGGTGATCAGGATGCCTACCCCCACATACTTTGACCCCTTTGTACTTGCTGATAGGTATTTATGTGGGAATTGGTGATAAGATAGCAGGTGCTCATGTCTTTTCTGTAAATGAGTTTCCTGTATCATCGCAATTGCCACTCTGCTGGATAGTAGCTCTTGCTCTAAAAGCTAGCATTTATGATAGTGGTTGTTAAGCCCTTTTACATTGATAGAAATCCTTCTGTCATTAATATAACTATTAAAACTAAACTCTATCATTAATATAGGAAATTAATCTTGCTGGAGTGTGAAATAGAACAAACAATAAGTAGCTAGCATCAATTATTCCCAATGGAGAGATATCCCATTCCCAAACCCAAACCCTCAGAACAGGCTGCCCAACCTCCAGGGTGGTTGTCTCCACTTCAGGGAGGACTCCAGCCGCCATTAGGAACAGCCACCTCTACGCCCTTCCTCCTGGAATGAACAAACCATAAATTTCGAAAGAAAGCCTAAAGCATATGCATATAGAAGAACCCCGCAATCATCAATACTAGGGTAACCTGAAATTGTCCTTAATGTCCTTAATGTCTCCTCCAACAGATTAATGGCTTAAATTACTATCATGTTCTTTCTCTTATGTTAAACTTTATTGGTTTATTACAGTTACAATAGGTATATTTTTGGTATATGGAAACTTGATAAATGTAAAGCTTAAAACTGCTAATTGTTTACATATTCTTTAAAACGGTTAATTGTAAAATCTGTTACTAATTTATTTTTTATTGTTTAATTTTTGTATAAACTGTTTTATGTAAAGCTTGTTGCTAAAATTAATGTTGTCTGTAAACAGAGGTGATGTATATCTATACGTACCACGGTATATAAGAATCTCGAAATAAATAAATAAATAAATAAATAAATAAATAGGGTCTAAATGCCACATGAACAGTCCTACTGATCTGTCCTCTCAGCATCCATCACTGATTTTAGAAGTGATTCGGCAGGTTGACTTCAAGACTGATTCCCGAACAGTCAACAGATGGCATGTAGTATGGATAAGTGCAAAATGATGCATGTAGGGAAGAGCAACCCAATTTATAGCTACACAAGCAAAGTTCCACTTTGGGAGTCACTCCCAGGAAAAAGATCTAGATGTCATCATGAATAATATGTTGAAATCCTCTGCTCTGTGTGTGGCAGCAGCCAAGAAAGCAAATAGAATGATAGGAATTATTAGGAAAGGAATGGAGAATAAAACAGAATATAATAATGGCTCTGTATCGCTCCATAGTGCGATCACATTTTGAATCTTGTGTGCAGTTGTGGTCACTGCATCTAAAAAAAATAGCAAAATTAAAAAAGATACAGAGAAGGGCGAGCAAAATGGTGAAGGGGATAGAACTATTCCCTTATGAGGAAAGGCTAAAGAGATTAGGAGAAGAGATGAGTGAGGGGAGATATGATAATGTGAGGAATGGAACAGGTAAATGTGAATCGGTTGTTTATTCTTTCAGAAAGTACAAAGACGAGGGGACATTCAATGAAGTTACTAGGTGATACATTTAAGACAAATAGGAGAAAATATTTTTTTACTCAATGCATGATCAAACTCTGGAATTCGTTGCCGGATGATGTGGTAAAAGCCGTTAGTGGAGCTGGGTTTAAAAAAGTTTAGACATATTTCTAGAAGAAAAATCCATAAACCATTATTAAGGTGGACTTTGGGAAATCCATTACTTATCCCTGGGATAAGCACCATGGAATCTATCAACCTTTTGGGATCCTGCCAGGTACTTGTGGCCTAGTTTGGCCACTTTTGGAAACAGCATACTGGACTTGAAGGACTTTTGGTCTTACCCAGTATGGAAAATCTTATGTTCTTATGTTCTTGTGGAGAAGCAATGACCTAGTTAACATGCACTGAGAGAAATGTATAGGTCACTCAAGCCTTCCGATAGAAAGATGGGGGTTATACCCATGGAGGATCTCAAAAATACAAAAAACCTCTGGCACTTCCAGTGCTGACCTGATAAGATAAGTGCGGGAAGTATAAGCTATTTGCAGCTTATGCTTCCAGTGCTTGTTTTATCAGATCACTGCTGGAGGTGTTGGGAGAAGGTAGAATGTTACCTCACTCCTAGCTGGATTTCTGGGGGTCGAGGGGGGTGGGTGGTAGATACTATTTTGATTGAGGGTGGGGAGAAGTTGGGAAGGGGGCAATGGGAAAGCTTTTATTTTAAAGCATGCCAAAATGGGAAATGAGGGGGTGGGAGCCCTCAGTGTCTCCCTCCACAAAAAGCACATACCTTAGTTTTGGGAGGGGAGGAGAGGATTGAGGAGGTTGTAGTAGCTGAGTCCAGTAGAACCAATGTGAATTTATTGGGGAGGGGGTTGGAACTGGGCTTGTGGCCAGAGTTCTATTTTGTTTTTCTCTTTAACAGCACTACTTACCTGGATACCTTTTAAAGATATCTGGATAAGTAGAAAGCTATCCAGTCACACAAGGTCAGATAACTTTAGGCCTGTTCTGAAGCAGCCCTAAGGATATCCAACTAACTGACAGGGTCATTTATCAAATAGCGTTATGGCGTTTTCCCATGCATTAAGAACCTTTAATGCATGCAATAGCACCATAACCCCTACACTAATATTTATTTATTATTTTATTTAACATTTTTATATACCGACCTTCATGAAAGAAATTCATATCAGATCGGTTTACAAATAACATGAGGGGAATAACAAAGTCAACGATATAACAAGAAATGAAAGTTACATATAACATAATACCTAAACCTCACCTCGAGTTACTAGGTGGGCCTCCCATAGAGATATAAATACCTATCTAGTGTGAGGGCATTATGGCTAGGCTCTCTCTCTCTCTCTCCCTCCCTCCCCTCAGTGGCCCTGATAGTAAACATGGTCCCTCGTTCCCCCCCCCCCCCGTGGTTGTATGTAGGAAATATCACAATTCTGGCACTTATCTCAAAATGTGAAAAAGTTATCGCAATTTGCAGTAACTTAGTGCTTCACATAGGTATTACCGCAAATTGCGATAAACTGCTTATTACCATAAAACATGCCCCACACTGTAGTTACTATGATATTAGATTCCATATTAGGGGTTACCACCAAGTAAACGGATCTGAGTGTCATCATATTCAATACTTTGAAATCCTCAGCTCAGTGTGTGTGGCAGCAGTCAAAAACCAAACAGAAGGTTAGGAATTATTAGGAAAGGAATGGAGAATAAAATGGAGAATGTTATGATACCAATATTTCACTTCATGGGGAGACTACACCTAGAGTAAGTACTCTGTGCACTTCTGGCCTCCACATCTTAAACAATATTGTTGAACCGAAAAACGAACAGAGAAGGGCGACCAAACTGATAAACATGATGGAATAGCTCCCCTGTGAGGAAAGGCTACAAAAATTAGGACTATTCAACTTGAAGAAGAGAAGGCTGAGGGGGGATATGATAGAGGTCTATAAAATCATGAGTGAAATAAAAGGGTAAATGTGAATTATTTAATCTTTCAAAAAATACAAAAATTAGAGGACACTTCATGAAGTTAGTAAGAAGCACATTTAAACAAATCAGAGAAAATTCCTTTTATTCAACACACAATTAGGTTCTGGAATTCATTGGTGGTGGATGTGATAAAGGCAGTTAGCATAGCTTAGTTTAAAAAGTTCATGGCGAAGTCCATAAACTGTTATTAGCAAGATAGATTTGGGGAAAGCCACTACTTATTCCTGGTGTTAGCAGAATAGGATTTATCTACTGTTTGGCATGTTGCTAGGTAGTTGTGACTTGGATTGACCACTAGGGGTGTGCATCCGTTTTTGACGTATTGGCGATCCGCAACGTATTTTCTCCTATCCGTTAAATACGTGGGGAGGGGAAACGCATCGTGACTCCCCACGTATTTAACGTATTATCCGTTTAATTCGGTGCGCCCAACAGTGCGCGCTTTTCTTCGCCCCCATTAGCTACTAGCTACCTATGATTTTCACAAAATGGCAGCGCCCATGCCCAACATTCCGGTATCCATGCCGACCTGTTTGACCCTTTCCTGTGAGTCACAGTGACTCACAGGAAAGAGTCGGACAGGTCGGCATGGATACCAGAATGCAGCGTATCCGCGCTGACATTTTGTGACATGCACTGAATGCAGCCAATCGCGTTGTCATTCAGTGCTCTCTGTCGATTTTACTGATGAGCCAGCACTATATAAACATCAGCACGAGGAGCCACGCACTTATTTCCAGCGATGCTGTGAGGAGGTGGGCTGGGTGTAAGAGAAGGCTGTACTGAGAGATAGGCTAGTTAAGGAAAGAAAAAGCTAATTATTCTTTGTTTTGCTGCAGTGCCAGGGTCAGCTAGTCCTGTTTCTTTCAAGCTGTTTATTTTGGTCATCTCTGATTGAGAAGAGAAGCTGTGCTAGGTCAGCTAGCACTGACCACAATTTAGGGTGTTGGGCTGGCTTGGATAGATATATTATTTTCAATTTCATCTATTTTTCTGGAGTGACAAAACTTCCAGCTTTTTTAAACTGATTTTTTTTAATTCCAATTACTTTGTCTCTCAGTGCACTGGGCTTCACTGGGCAGTTTAACAGGCTGGGTCTGTGCAGTCAAGTGCCCAGGGAGTCTGCCTCTTTTGTGCTTACAAGCAAGCAGTTTCTGTGTACACACCACACGCATTAGTGCACAGCCAGGCACCATGACAGTGGGCAGTGTTACTACTCAGTGACATTAAATCCATAATGTCAGGGAAAGAGAGATGTAGTTGAGTGATTGGGACTGGCAGAGGAGGCACCTCAAAAGACACTAGTGCAACACCACCAGTACAGCTAAAAAGGCAACTGTCGCACTCTAAACTCTTTGTAGGGGATGGCAGTTCCATGCCAAAAAAAATGAAATCTGACCATGATACATTGCCATCGCCACCACTTGTTTCTGGCCCTGTAGTTTTGGAGGTGAGGGAAGGGGAGGCAGAGTCATGCCAGACAAAATGTAGACACCCAAAAGCAGCAGGGGGACAGAAGTCTCGACTAACACTTAGCGTTGACAAGTTAGCACAGTCTCTGTTTGCTTCTGATTCAGATGAAGAATCTTCTTGTGTGGGATTCTCATCAGAAACGGAAGAATTAATAGCTGACTAATCTTCGGTAGAATCAATTAGTCCTGTCTTAGCCTCCACAAATGTGCAGCAGGGGAGAGATGAAAGTGTTAATGAGGAGGAGGAAGAGCAGTCAGCACAGGCACAGAGGGTGACTGAGGCCCCCCCTCTGGCATTGCTTCTGAGGGTGCACCCACTACCTCAGCTCCAGTGCCAGCATCCACCCCCAAGGTGTTAGAGAGGGGAGGATCACGAAAGACATCTGCGATCTGGAGACACTTTAAAGTGACGGAAGACCCGCATGATGCTCGGTGTAATTACTGTGCCAGGGATATTAGCAGAGGCAAGCAAATGGGACATCTATCTAATTTTGGCATGAACCATCATATGAAGAGGCAACACCCAACAAGATTACTGCCATCTGGGGATGGTGGCAGTACCAGTGGGGGGGACCCCTTCCAACCAGTGTGCAGTGGTAGGAAAGCAGCAGAGTTAGCCCACTCTCTTATCCCCTTCTAGCAGTCAGGTGGCAGGCCAGCAACCCCCTGATATGTGGCAGAAGTGACAATCCACCATGGAGGAAATGGGGTGGAGTGCGGTGATGCTATCCCAGGGTAGGAGGCAGGCAGCCTCAAAAGTTGTAACCAGGACCACTGGAGAAATGATTGCCCTTGATGACCAGCCCTTGCAGTTAGTGGAGAATGTGGGTTTCAAGCGTTTTTTGAAGGTCATACTTCCAAATTACAAAATCCCCTGCAGAACCACATTTAGTAGAAAGGTTATCCCCAGCCTGTACAAGCAGTGTCGCAGTCGCATGCAAACACTGCTAGCTAAGGCAGAGGGAAGAGTGCATTTCACCTGCGATATCTGGACCACCATGAATGCTGTACACTCTTACCTCTCTCTGACAGCACACTGGTGGGACATGGCTGAGGCAGGGGCAGCCAGCAGCTCTATTACTGAAGAAGTATCAGGGTGGAGGTGGGCTTTACTGCACACCCACCTGACGGACCAGGCCCATACCACAGCCAATATTCTAGCATGCATCAGACAGATGCTGGAGGGCTGGCAACTACACCAGCGAGACAGGAAAACCTAGGCAGGGTTCTTTGTCACAGACAATGGTGCAAACATGGTTAAGGCAATAACCGATGGGCGCTTTAACAACATCCGATGTTTTGCACACACTCTGCACCTGGTAGTGAAGTCAGCTCTGGGCTTGGAGTCCAATGACAAAGAGAATGAATACCTGCATAGGTTAATACAGAAGTGCAGGAACATAGCAGCACACTTCCACAGAAGTGTCAAGGCGGGGCAGGTTCTCCGACAAAAGCAGACTGATTTGGATATGCCTCACAAGCGTTTCATTCAAGACATTGCCACCCCATGGAATTCCACCTTTATGATGCTGGAGAGGTTACTGGAGCTGCAGGCACCTCTTCATGAACTTTCTGGTACAATGGACATAGGTGTGCAGAATCCCCTAGGGCATCATGATTGGTTAGTCATGAGTCAGCTGGTAAAAATCCTGCAGCCCTTCAAGGATGTCACGGAGGAGCTGAGTTCCAGAAGTGCCACCTTGGCTGACATCATCCCTATAGTTAATTTCCTGGATGAACATTTGGAGGGCTTTAAACAGGAAGAAGGAATGACAGCTGAGGTGCTGCAGTGTCTGGACGTTTTGCAGCAGCAGGTGAAAGACAGATTAAGGCCTTTAACAGATGACCGCACATACATGCTCGCCTCAGTCTGTGATCCCCATGCGAAAGGGAAACTCGCCCTATAGTCCAATTGTCTGTCATTTGTGAAGGAGCTGCTGTTAGCAAAATTCCGTGAACAGGAGCGCCATAGGCAGAGACAGATTAGGCTTGAAGCAGAGGTGGAAACAGCAGGCCCGTCAGAGAGTTGTGCTGCTAGCCCAAGCAGGAGCACCACTGTGTCAGCGACAGATAGTACCTCCTCCTCCACATCAGAACGCCCAAGGCATGTTGCCCATAAAGATTCATCAGTTGTGGAATGGGCGAGAGAGAAAGCAGCTGGCATGAGTGACTCTGAGCCCGCCCAAGCAAAGGAGACACCAGCACAGCTGTCAGAGACACGGTATCTCTCACAGCCGATAGAGAAAATGCAGACAGATCCGCTGGCATATTGGGCACACAAGTCCACTGTCTAGCCACACCTAGCCAAAGTGGCTCAGCGATATCTGTCATGTTCACCAACCAGTGTGCCCAGTGAACGTGTCTTTTCAATGACAGGGGATATCATGAGCCCTCACCGCTCAAGGCTGGCACCAGAGTTGATGGAAATGCTAGTGTTTTTGAAAGTAAACCTGCCTTTGCTTGGGTTTCCAAATTTTCCCTGTGAATGGCAAGATGAATAAAAGCAATTGAAAGCCTTGCAGCAGCTCCAATTGCCTCCTATGTTCCAGATAATATAATTACTGCAGCAAATGTACCTGACATGAAATGCTGTGCCTGACCATCCACTGCGCTGTCTGTTCGTCCCTCAAGGGCCTGACCTCAAATGCTGTGCCTGACCATCAACTGTCCAGGCCTTATGTTCCTACAAGTGTTTGACCTTGATTGCTGCGCCTGTCAGTCCAGGCCTTGTGTCCCTAGGTGGGATTGACTTCTGTCCTCGACTGCTTTGCCTGTCAGTCCAGGCCTTATGTTCCTACAAGTGTTTGACCTCGATTGCTGTGCCTGTCAGTCCAGGCCTTATGTCCCTAGGTGGGATTGACTTCTGTCCTCGACTGCTTTGCCTGTCAGTCCAGGTATTATGTTCCTACAAGTGTTTGACCTCGATTGCTGTGCCTGTTCATCCAGGCCTTATGTCCCTAGGTGGGATTGACTTCTGTCCTCGACTGCTTTGCCTGTCAGTCCAGGTATTATGTTCCTACAAGTGTTTGACCTCGATTGCTGTGCCTGTCAGTCCAGGCCTTATGTCCCTAGGTGGGATTGACTTCTGTCCTCGACTGCTTTGCCTGTCAGTCCAGGCCTTATGTTCCTACAAGTGTTTGACCTCGATTGCTGTGCCTGTTCATCCAGGCCTTATGTCCCTAGGTGGGATTGACTTCTGTCCTCGACCACTTTGCCTGTCAGTCCAGGCCTTATGTTCCTACAAACTAATGACCTCGATTACTCTGCCTGTCCGTCCAGGCATTATGTCCAGTCCTAATGGCTGAACCCTCGTTGCAAAGGGAAACCTCAGTCTCTGGCAATTAAAACCAGTACTCCTTCACAGCATTGATCGTTAAATAAAACAAAGAGTTTTCTTAGTTTCAGGGCAGAGAAGAGAACTTCCATCGTATTGCTTATGAAGTCATGATCTGTTTGCAAATGATTTAATCCGAACAGTTTGTACCATTATACACTCTAGTGGCCAATCCATTCCAAGCGAGTCCTTTCCTGCTCTTGGGAAAGGGAACGCTCCCCGGTGTTGCAGCCTCTTAGGACCTGTTGACCCATATTGAACCGCTGCTCCCTGTCGCCACGCTTTGAAGGCTCGTTCTCCACTCTAGGAGCCAACCCATTCCAAGGAAGTCCTTTCCTGCTCTTGGGAAAGGGAACTCTCCCCGGTGTTGCAGCCTATCTCTTAGGACCTGTTGACCCATGTTGAACCGCTGTTCCATTTTGAAATCAGCCTCTTTCTATGCCAAGCAGTATTCTGACTGCTTTCCGGCCTACCTGTCTTTTGTCAAGGTTATTCTCACACTACAGTCCCTCGGTGTCCCGTGTGTAGCCTGCCTGTATTTGCCCTCTGTCCCATGTTGAACAGCTGTTTAGGGGCGAACCCATTCTAGGGAGCCCTTTCCTGCTTGTAGGAAAGGGAACTCTCCCCGGGTGTAGCCTGCCTGTTTCTACCCTCTGACCCATGTTGAACCGCTGTTCCATTTTGAAATCAGCCTCTTTCTATGCCAAGCAGTATTCTGACTGCTTTCTGGCCTACCTGTCTTTTGTCAAGGATATTCTCACACCCTGGGGATCCCGGGTGTAGCCTGCCTGTTTCTCCCCTCCGACCCATATTGAACCACTGTGTTTACATGAAAACCTCCTCCACTTCACCCTTGACAATTCTCATTTGTATATTCAATTTTCATATCACCAAAATGCCAGGAAGACTGGGGTGGGGGATCCGCCAAACCCTGGTCTGACTGACCGTCCCACCGGGTTGAATCCTCCGGGCACCAGCTGGGATGGCGAGCCCTGATTGAGGGGGAGTTACATAACATTCTGGCTTATCATGGTAGATGAAGTGACATCACTTTCCAGGAGAGAGCTGTGTGACTTCATGTTCAGGAGGGCAAGCTATAATGACCTTGAGAGCCTGCAGAATCCCACCATCTGGGTGGAACTTCTATTACTTATCAATATTAGAGCAATTTAGTGTTCAAGCTAACATAAGGCTGAGGGTTAATATGAGTAACAATTAGAGATCTGAATCATTTTTTGTGTTCGTGTCATTCTTCGTTTTTCGGCCGCCGTGGAAATTTTTTTTTTTTTTTTTGCGGTTCAGGATTTTTTTTCGCAAAAAATCATTTTTTGAGTTAGTGCGCGCTAACTCCCCTTTAGTACACACTAACAAAAAACGTTAGATTTTGCTATTTTTTGTTAGATTTTGTTAGTGCGCGCTAACTCCCGTTAGCACGCACTAATCCAAAAAATGAATTTTCGTGGAAAAAAATGGGAAAATCCCGATCATTTTTCGGGCTCCCCGAAACATGCCAAATTGTACAATTTCGTTGAAATTCTCCAATTCGGAAAAAACGAATGCACATCTCTAGTAACAATTGCCCTTATCCTACATATACTACACAGAAGGAAAATAAGGATCACCTGTTTGCAAGCTGCCCGTTCAGTAATAATAAAGGCCACAAATCAATTAGGCATACTCCCATGTACTGGTTATCTGGAGACAATATATAGATGGGCTCATGCTCTGTGGTTAATCATCACAATCATAAAGCATAAAATGTGACTGGCTAGGTGTGCCTTAACATTAAGGCAAATTCACTCCTTCAATCAATGAGATGTTGTCCTCAATTACAAGCACATTCTTGGACATCAAGGACTGTGAAAAATATAATAACACTGTGCCCCACCCATCCAGGAACAAGGAAACCAAATCTCCACACAGAAGTGATACATTCCAAATGCAATGCAATTAATCACTTCAAAAAAGAAAGCTGCTCAAACAAAGCACGTACAAATTGGCAGAAGAAAAAATGAATAAAGGTAGGAGGTAGAAATTTCATACAAGGCAACCATTATGTTTGTTTCCAGTGGCAGCTTGTTTCCTCCATTCACTTGAGCTGCTGGAGGAAACAATGTTGACACACTGAGGAAGAAAAATTTCTGAAACATGGCCACGTCAGGTCTTTACCTTGTCAGTGGCTTATTCAGTTAAGTACTTTTAAAATACATGGAAAATGCCATTTTAAATAATATTAAAAAAAAGATTATTAAAAAAGTTTTTCTGATTAAAATATCGGACTCTGGGGTGGGTTTGGTGGTACTGATGATTAAAAGTTGGCACCCTAACTCTGGTAGGTTAGAAGTTGCCTTGTATAAAATTTCCACCTCCCACCTTTATTAACTTTTCTCGTGCCAATTTCTAGGTGCTTTGTTTGAGCAGCTTTCATTTTTGTAATAATTAGTTGGATTCCATATATCTAGGAAGCAGGAAGCATTCTGCAGCAACCTGGCAGCAGTACTTCAATGTTATTGTAAATAGTATAAATATTGCACATATATAAATATGTTGCTTAAATAAACTAGTATTACTCTGCTATTCCAGTATTAAGACACACACGCACACACACACTCACACACACACATATACATGCACACACACACTCACAGCTCTGCCAAAGCACCTCACTCCAGCACCGCGACATCACCCACTATTCCAATACTGAAATCCTTCCATTCATACAGAGTTCTGCCAATGCACCTCATTCCTGCCCTGCTATTTCATTACTGAGAATCACACACAGTTTTGACAATGCACTTTACTCTTGTCCTGGAGCATCCCTTGCCATTCCGGTACAAAGTCCCCCACACGTGGTTCTGCCAATGCACCTCATTCCTGCTCTACTTCAATCCTTGCTATGCCAGTCAGGGAAAAGGTAGTGGGGATGGGGCAGCTACAGTAAGGCTCCAAAGTGAAGGGCTGGCTCACATGCAGGGCCTCTGAAAGGAAAGGGAAGCAGCAGGGATAGAGATGGGCCATCAACAGGCAGGAAGAACAGTGGGATTGGGGTCCTTCCATTACCATGTCTATTATTTTCTCTGGCTCTGGGGCCAGGCTGTTGAGCTATTGCTGCTACCCTGCCTCCCAGAACTGATTTTTTTTTTTTTTAATGTTTTTAGAATAATGAGCCAATCAC
Organism: Rhinatrema bivittatum; assembly: GCF_901001135.1. Lineage (NCBI taxonomy): Eukaryota > Metazoa > Chordata > Amphibia > Gymnophiona > Rhinatrematidae > Rhinatrema > Rhinatrema bivittatum. Next base: position 2,594 of record NW_021820504.1, on the reverse strand, counting down.
CTTGGGAGGCAAGAGGAGCAGCTCTCTGGCTCAGCAGCTCTTCTTCCCAATCTTGGTGTCAAGGTCTGCAGCAAGGCAAGAGAGAGCTAAGCACGGGGTGGAGAAGAGTGAGAGCACTTGGTGGAGGAAGGGGGAGGGGTGATAGCAGTGAGATGGAGTGTGACAGGAGAGCACTGGGTGTATGAAAGAGAAGGGTGAGAACAATGAAGGAGACAGAAGGGTGAAAGTACTGGGTGGGGAGCATTCTCACAGGGAGCTTAACTTTCAAACATCTCTGCGCAACCCTATGTGCATATATGTGGGGGCTGCGCAGAGATGTTTGAAAGTTAGACTCCCTGTGAGAATGCCTGTGGAAGTGAAAATTCCTGCTTGCCTGCAATTACATCTGCAGCCCCAGTGAGATCTGGCAGTGACTGCTGGTGTGCTTGCCTTCTTCATCTGGCTATTTATGTACCCAAGAACTAATACACTACTAGCCATGCCCCCAGGTGATGTCATCGGAGACTCTGTGTTAAAAGATCTATGAGGACACCTGTGGAGAGTGAATAATCCTGCTTGGCTGCTGTGACATCTGCAGCCCCAGTGAGATCTAACAGTCACCATTTTCTGGTGTATCTGCCCTGTTCATCTGCCTATTCATGCACCTGAGACACTACTAGCATTGACCCTTGGTTACATAATCAGAGATACCGAGTTAAAGGCTTTGGGGTCGATTTTAAAAGCAGTGCGCACACATGGACATGCCAATTTTATAACATGCACGCGCCGGTGCAGGCATGTTATAAAATCTGATGGCCGTGCGCACATGCATGCTGGATTTTAAAATCTGTGCATGCATTTGCAGGTGGTGCGCACAGGGGGAGAATTTTCGCTAAATACACATGACGATGCAATTGGTCCTCCCCCAGTTCCCTCCCAGTCTGCTCCAATTAAGGAGCAGACTGGGAGGGAACTGCAATACACCATTACCTAATCTTCCTCCCTCTTCCCCTCTCCTCCTCGCCCCCTAAACCTGCATGCGCTGGCTGGCTGCCGGCGTGCAGGGGATGGGCCAGGACAGCATCAAATGATGCTGTCCTGGCCCATCCCCTGCCCCTCTCTGCTCAGACCCCACCCTCCCAGCCTGCCCCTTCTGACACTTGTACACATATCGGTAGTTACGAGCGTGGCCGGGCACTTTAGAAAATGCACGCGGTGCGTGCAGGGCCAGACCACGTGTGGAAAGTGAAGAATATCTGTAGCCCCAGTGAGATCTGACATTGACTGTGGTGTGCCTGCCATGTTCATCTGGCTATTTGTGCACCTGCGACCTGAGATGCTAAATGTCACCAGGCAATGTGACTAATATGAGGATACCATAAATCCTGCATGCTGAGGCATACACGCTTTTTGTCAAGTGCATGAAATAGCTTGACAAGGAAGGATGTTCCTTTGTGTGCTCCTTCGTGGGAGCCTAAGAGTGCTTCACTCTTCTTTTTTTTCTTTTTTTCTGTACTTGAGAATCCATAGGGGGTAATTTTCAAAAGGAGTTACATGCGTAAATGTAGCTACTATTGTAGCAATTTTCAAAAGCCATTTACTCAAGTAAAGTGCACTTATGTGAGTAAATCCTATAGACAAGTCAATGGCATATATTGTAGCAATTTTCAAAAACCCACTTACTCAAGTAAAGTGAATTTACTCCAGTAAACCTGGTTTTTACTCGAGTAAATGCTTTTTAAAATCAGGCCCATAATGTGTAGCTCTGGCTGCTCTGGATGGGAGTGCAAGGTTATTATGGTCCTTGCTGGCCAAAGAAGATATGGTGGTCTCCCAGTTCAGTGCTTGAGGTTCTACAGAGATCTTATCTTGCTCTCTTTCCCTGTTCTTGGAAAGAGTAAATGCATCTTACCTGTAATAGATGATTTGTCAATCCTCTTAATTAACTCTAGGTCAGTGCATGAGAAACTGCTAATTGTTGACTTGTTTATATAAGAAAGTACAAAATGTCACTAATAGATGTACAACTTCAGCAACCATATGAGTTGCTTGTGTTATTTCCTACATGCAGTATAGGTCTGGCCTATTGTCCTCCTAGTCTTCTGTACTTTAACTACTCTCCTTTAATTGAAAGTTTGACAAAGTTTTTGTAAATTTGATGATTGTGCTTGGAGATTTTAACATGAACATAGATGCAACTTTATAAGAAGCCATATTTGCCTTGTGCAAGACCCAATGCATGAACATGACACACCTTAGATCTAATTAACCAAGGTATGTCTTTAAATAGATGGTCGGATATCTCCTTGAAAAAGGTTCCATGGTCTGATCATGTTCAACTAACAGTTCGGTTAGAACCTTTAATGAGACATAAGTATTCCCTTGATCCAGATATAATACACATACATCTGGTCTCTAGGTTAGAGAGATTAATCCAAAGATTTCATCGTAAGCTCATGATCTCAAACAGTGCAAAATCTAGTGAATAAAAAAAGATTCACAGTGCTGTTCACACTACCCCTCACCCCCCGGTACTCCTCATTCCTAAGGCAGCTTAAACACTTATTGCTCTAGATAGAACATAGATGGTATGAGGTTTGGGAGTAAAGTCTATA
>NW_021820503.1:0-24203 GCF_901001135.1 Rhinatrema bivittatum | reverse complement strand
CCTGCAGCTATTCTTGCTTCCTGCAGCTCTTCCAGCTTCAGTCTTCATGGCATGGAGCCGCTCCAGCAGCTGCCTACCTTCACCTCCATGGCAGGGCTGCTCCGCTGCCTGCCTTGCTTCCTGGGCCCTCCACGTGGCCGAGGACGCCACCAGCGGATCCTGCTTCTCTCTTCTCCAGCTCTCCTAAGGCGCGGGCGTGCGCCTCTCGCCTGTTCTTCAAGGGCCAGCCAGGTGTGGCCCCCTGCTGACCCCTCCCTAGGCATTGTCCTCTTCAGCCCTACAAAAGGGCTCAGCGTCCATTCCAGCTTTGCCTTCGCAAGGAGTTGGTCACTCCTGGGATCCTGCTGTCCTTCACTTCAGGAGTCGTCCTTGTTCCAGCACTTCAAGGTCATGTGTTTCCTGTTCTTCGTTGGAGCTCCTCATCTTGTCCAGATGTCCGCCTGCTGTTCAAGTCCTGATGTCCACCTGTTGTCCGTGTTCCAAGTCTAAGGTCTGTCTCCTGATCCAGTATCCATGTTCCAGTCCAGATGTTGTCTCTATCCTGATGTCCGTGATCCTGTCCAGTTGTCCTGAACCCCTGGCAATCCATGTCGTGGTCCGAGACCAGCCTCACGGGTGGGCTGAGTAGGGCGCTTCATGATGTCGGCCTTGTACCTCGTTCCTCTTCTGAAAGCCAAGTACCTCATTCCTGAATCTTCTGAAAGCCTTGTACCTCGTTCCTGAATCTCCTGAAAGCCAAGTACCTTGTTCCTGAGTCTTCTGTATGCTTGGTACCCCGCGGCAAGCCATGTCGTGGTCCGCGACCAGCCCCACAGGTGGGCTGAGTAGGGCGCTTCATGATGCAAGCCTTGTACCTTGTTCCTGAGTCTTCTGAAAGCCAAGTACCTTGTTCCTGAGTGTTCTGTATGCTTGGTACCTCGCGGCAAGCCATGTTGTGGTCCACAACCAGCCCCACGGGGGGCTGAGTAGGGCGCTTCATGATGCAAGCCTTGTACCTTGTTCCTGAGTCTTCTGAAAGCCAAGTACCTTGTTCCTGAGTTTATGTCTGTGCCTAAGTCTACGTCGTCCCTGAAGTCTTATCTGTGCTTCCAAGCACCTCGTCCCTGAAGTCTCGTCTGTATCTCCATGTTCCGGTCTTTGCTGCCCTGGCCTCCATCTGACCTGCCGCTTCTTGCCGTACCCTGCGGCAGGTCCGAAAGGGCTTGGAACGGTCGGAGGACTGTTCATAAGACCATCATTGCATTGTTGGTCTTCCGAAGTGTGCAGGTCCGGAGGAGGGTCAGTATCTCCAGTCTTCAGTCCAGCCTCGCTCCTGTTCAACCCATGCTCAGGCATGCCTCGCCTACCGCGGCACCTCTTCGGAGTTTCTCTGGGGTCGAGCCGTGGCCCAAGAACACACCTCTTGGTAAGTGGGACCGCTCTCCTAGTGTTCCACAACAGTATGTTTTGCGGGGATGAGTCCAACAAGGGCTGTGGAGAATCCTTGTCTGTACTGGGCGATGAAGTTCCCATCTGGTAAGAGGACTTCATCACTTCAAAGAATCCCGACAATGCCAGGGAAAGGTTAACGAAAGCATCCTTCATTGCTGTCGGCATCGGTGGTTTAGTAGGTACCTGTGGTCTGGTCGTTGGAATGGCTGCCAGGAGTAAGTCTGTATCTGGTTGATTCCCCGGTCCGCATGTGTGCATTCTTTCTTCCAACTTGCGCTTTTTCACTAGGGGTTCTTGTAGAACGTCACCCCTGGAGTGGCGTTTGGACGCCAATGATAGGCCTGAGAACTCAGGGGCCGAAGAGGCCGGGGAGCCGGACAATGAAGGCAGATGAATATAAGCTTTGTCTCTGTCAGACCTGGACGAGAAGGCTGGTGACGAGGGTGTTAAGGTCAAGGGAGCATCCCTGGACCTTGATACAGGGGCCAGTGGCACAAAATGAGATTTCTTCCATGGTCCCGGATTTTCTGGTGAACATGGGCGATTTTTTGATGTTTTCTTTCTGGTGTCCTACGTTGACATCGAGGGCAGTACAACGTGCATCGATGGCGCCGTGGTGTGTGTCGGTTCGATTTGGCGCAGTTTCGCTTCATCTCTGCGCCGCATCGTCGCGTCGCAACTGCGTTGATTCTTGAGTCGTATCTGCGCCGCGTCTTCGTGCTGTGATGGTGCCAGCGTCGGAAGAGGGTGTGTTGTCCGACGCACCTGCACCGTCATCGACGCCATCCGGGGCAACTCGGCCGATCCTGGTCGAGGTGTCGGCTCTTCCGGTGCCATAGGTTTTGTAGCCTGCATCGCGTCCACTCGGCACTGCGTCGATTGGACGTGCATCTTTGGTTCCAGCGAGTGGATTGGTTGTCAGGCGTGTGTTACTACCCGCTCCGACACATGCAGCTCCGGCCAGCGCCGCTTTTCTATACGGGAGGGATCTCGACTCCCGGCGACCAGGGTCTTACCTCCTGCGCAGTGCTTCGCAGTCGGAGGTTCCATGGAGGCCGCTTGATGCTGGGGCCAGCGTGGACGTACTAGGCCCCGGGGAAGAGTGGGCCTCTGACGGCAGGGCATAGGACTCTGTCCTCGAGGCCCGTAGACGCTCCATCTTCTCCTTCCTTTGTCGGCGTGCCCTCGGCGACATCCGACCGCAGTGGGAGCACGTCTCGAGTGGGTGGTCTGGTCCCAGAGAACGGTAACAGCGGTCATGTCCCTCTGTGACGGACATGACCTTCCCGCAGAGGCAGGGCTTGAATCCGGAAGGTTGGGGAGCATCCTTGTCTTTCATTTCTTCAGTTCTTCTTTCAGTATTTAGGTTTTTGCTGAGGAGGTCTGAGGCTCCACGTGCAATGCCGTGCACGGAAAAACAGACTGAGGAGAGTCGTTATCAGCGCGGGAAACCATGCGCAGCCTCAGAACAAAGCTCTGACATCACTTAGGAAGCTCCGCCTCCTGGCCTGACTGACAGTTCCCATGACAGCATGGCTAATTCATCCTGCTATCTATGGAAACACCGTTTACGGTAAGCAAACTTGCTTTTCCTTGCAAAATGATGTATTTTAAAGTATTAGAGAACCTTCCTCTCCTCCCTCAATGCTCTGGTTTTCCCAGATGGCAGACTGGATGCAATCTGGGCATTTGGATATGAAATTTACCCAATGAAATGTACCTAAGAATTATGTTACAGCCTGGGTGAATTTTCACACTATGTTGCTACAATTAATTAAAGAAAGGATGAAAGCTACAGGCTATTGCAACAGTTGGCAATGATGTACTCTTATGTATTGGTGTGACTGGTGTATATGGTGTATGAATGTCTGTATGAGTGATTTGTTATTGTGGGCTGCAGGCAGCTATTCTGTGTTCTTTTCTCTATATAAAATATAATGTGATGTAGACTTTTTCTTTCTCTCTTCTCACAACCACGCTGTCCACACTTTATAAGTATTAGGACTGTAGGTGCATATAATGAACTACCTTAGAATATCAAAAAGTCCTTCAACGTTTCGTATCCACAATCAAAACGCTATACATTTTTAAATGACCATCATAATCGGCTTTATCGTTTCGTTATTCAACTTTAGACTCAACCGTCTATATAATCATCGGTCAATTTTTATCTGCATAAGTGTACAATAATGTCGTGTTTATCACCAATGTGCCACTATATTTTCCTTCATTTTTTTAAAACTTTTTCACTTATCTGAAACGGGACCGTGTTTCTCAAGGGTTCCAAACAGCGTCTGATAATAAACATTTGAAAAAAAATTTTTTAGAATCTTTTAAATGCAGGCAGCATTTCACAGGAGTATTGAAACCTCCACCAATTTTTTAATGGGTACCTTGATACAATATTTGTGCTTACTTGTGACATTTAAATTTCAGCGTTCTCCATGGCGGCGGCGCTTTCCTTTTCCGGTCGCTATCAAAGACTTCCTGTTTATTTATACCCCTCTTTGTCAATCTTAATTACAGCATTATTAAAGCTGGAAACCAATTAATTATGAGACCTCTGAAAGCCATCAAAACAACTCATTAAATTGAATAGACATGTACTTTTTGCTGCAACGTTTGATCCTTTTAGTTATATCGCTTCCCAATTAAGAATCATAGTTGTTCTTACTAATATAAATGGATATTCTCTTCGCAGATTTTACATGAATTATTCAATAACCCTCCATTTTAACCCCTAAATCCCTAGTTGTTCTAAGCTTAAATGAGCGTGTACCATTCTACTGCTACATTTAAACCTTTTGGTTGTACCATTCCTGATTTATGTATCCATAGTTGTTCTTTATAATTTAAAATGGTTTTTGGGTTTCCTCCTCATGGATTTTGCACGATTTATTCAATGACCCTCCATTTTAACTCCTGAAATGTATGTCGTGCTTGTAAACAGTGCGAGACAATTGGTGTTTGTAGTTTTTCCATTGACAGGCAACTCCGATATTCAATTAAACGTGTGCAGATAGGTCTTTTTGTTCTCTCCTCCAAAAAACAAATTACGAGGGCAGACTAAAATATAAATCACATTGTTAGAGCCACAGTCTGTATATGACGAGCTGTATGTACTTTATCCTGTAAATTGGTCCAACTAGTACCAATCAATGCCTGCATGCATAACTCACATTTCCTTTGACAGGTCCAATGCCCTGCTATTCTTGTACCCACATTTTCTATATTAGGTCTTAAAAATGAGGGTACTACATAGTCTTTTACATTCATCCCTTGACTAAATGCTATAAGGGGTCATTCTTTGAACACTTCATGGATTTTTAAATTGCCCAATATTGTAGAATCAATTTAGCAATAATGGGAGCCTGTATGGAATGTATCAATGTACATACTAACGGAGTTGATGATTGTGCCTGCTCTTTATCCAACAGTAACCATTGCCTCTCTGCATTCATAGCCCTTTTGTAAGCTTTTTTAATAATTTCATTGGGTACCCACGATCTAATAATTTCCAATACAGGAAATCCGATTGAAAAATAAATTCTTGTTTGGTACTACACAACTGACGAAGTAGCAGAAACTGCTCTACAGGTAAGTTCTTCCATAAATGACAGGGGTGAAAACTTGTAAAATGTAATAAGGTGTTCTTTTCAATAGGTTTCCTGTAAATACTTGTCACCAAGGCATCTCCCTCTTTTCTGATAGAAATGTCCAAAAATTAATAATTTCAAAAAGAAATTCCATAGTGAATTGAAGATGTTGATCAAGAGAATTAATCCAATGCTGAAACTGTAGCAAACGTTTTTCATCTGAGTGCCAAAGAAAAAATGTCATTGATATACCTAGTCCAAAAGACACAAATTGGAACTGAGGAGAATCATATAACCATAGTTCTTCAAATGCTGATACATATAGGTTTGCCACACTTGGAGCCATGATAGCTCCCATGGCCGATCCCCAGATTTGATTATAGAAAGCAAAATTGCTTACCTTGTAATAGGTGTTATCCCAGGACAGCAGGATGTAGTCCTCACATATGGCTGACGTCACTGATAGAGCCCTATTGCGGGAAAAACTTCTGTCAAAGTTTCTAGAAACTTTTGATTGGCACTCTGAGGCCACTGAGCATGCCCAGCATGCCATGATATTCTCTGCCACAGGGGTCTCACTCCAGTCTCGTATGTAGCAATAAGCTTTAGCAAAAATTAAAGGATAAAAAGGTATGAGACCCAACTCCGCGGGGTGGCGGGTGGGTTTCGTGAGGACTACATCCTGCTGTCCTGGGATAACACCTATTACAAGATAAGATAAGCAATTTTGCTTTATCCCAGGACAAGCAGGATGCTAGTCCTCACATATGGGTGATGAGCAAGCTAGAGGCTGAGTCATTTTGTAGTGAAGCAACAGTGATGCACTTTATTGAAAATGAGTCAGCTGAAGATCACAGCAGGTTGGTTGTAGAAGGAGTTGGGTTTAGACTGGAAACAAGTTCTTTAAGACAGATTGTCCATAGGCTGAATCTTGTCGTCCTTCTTTGTCCAAACAGTAATGAGCTGCAAAAGTGTGAAGTGAACTCCAAGTTGCTGCTTTACATATGTCAAGAATTGGCACTGAGCGATAGTGTGCTACTGAGGTTGACATTGCTCTTACTGAATGTGCCTTTACCTACCCTTGGAGAGGAAGGCCTGCTTTTTCATAACAAAACTGTATGCAATCTGCTAGCCAATTGGATAGAGTATGTTTACCCACTGCTTACCCGTTTGTTTGGATCATAGGAAACAAAAAGCTGATTGGAATTCCTGTGGATTGCAGTGCAATTTAAATAGAAAGATAATGCCCTTACAGCCCAAAGTATGCAAGGCTCGTTCTCCTTGGTGAGAATGAGGCCTTGGGAAGAATGTGGGTAAAACTATGGATTGGTTTAAGTGGAATTCCGTAACTACTTTGGGAAGGAATTTTGGATGTGTACGGAGAACCACTTTGTCATGTAGAAACTTTGTGTAGGGTGAGTATGTGACACGTGCTTGTAACTCACTAACCCTTCTAGCTGATGTAATGGCTATGAGGAAGATAGTCTTCCATGTGAGAAATTTAAGATCACAGGAATCTATGGGTTCGAAAGGAGAACGCATTAGTCTTGTTAAAACCAAATTTAGGTCCCATTCTGTGACTGGAGGCCTAATTGGCAGTTTAAGCTGAGTTAAACCTCTCATAAACCTGCTGACAAGAGGTTGTGTGGAGATAGGTGCATCTCCCATCTTGTTATGGTAAGCTGAGATTGCACTTAAATGTACTCTGACAGATGAAGTCTGGAGACCAGAGTCTGAAAGATGGTATAAGTAGTCTAGTAGAGAAGTAGTGGGGCAGGTAAAAGGATCTATACTCTTTTGCCTGCACCACAAAGTAAACCTTTTCCATTTGGAAGAATAATTCTTCGTGTGGAAGGTTTACGTGAAGCTATACGCACTTGAGATACATTGGTTGAAAGATTAAGTGGTTGTAAAATCAAGCTTTCAACATCCATGCTGTCAGGGATAGGGATTGAAGGTTGGGATGGCGCAACCGACCCTGATCCTGAGTTATGAGAGTGGGAGCTGTTCCCAGACGAATGGGATCCCTGACTGAGAGGTCTAGGAGTGTGGGAAACCATACTTGTCGAGGCCAATATGGGGCTATGAGTATCATGGTCCCCTTGTCATGTTGTAGCTTCACTAGAGTTTTGGTTGTGAGCGGTATTGGCGGATACGCGTATAGTAGGCCTGAGTTCCAAGGGCGAGCAAAGGCATCCTTGGCTGGCTGGTTCTTCTGTTTGTGTAGAGAACAGAATTTGTCCACTTTGTGATTCAGATGTGACGCAAAGAGTATATTGTCGGTTGTCCCCAACGGTGGAATATCCTGGTCGCTACTGAAGGATCCAGGGACCATTCATGTGGTTGGAACTGATGACTGAGTCGATCTGCCACTACGTTGTGTATGCCTGCCAGATAAGTGGCCCGGAGGAACATTGAGTGTTTCAGGGCACAGCCCCAAATCTGTGCAGCTTCTTGACAAAGGAGATACGATCCTGTACCTCCCTGTTTGTTGATGTACCACATGGCTACTGTGTTGTCCGTTTAGAACAGTCTTGTGTGAAAGGCAGTCCTTGAACGCATGTAGTGCATAATGTATAGCTCGAAGCTCCAGAAAATTGATTTGAAATGTTGCTTCGAGTTTTGTCCAAGTCCCTTGAGTTTGGAGAGTGTCTATGTGAGCTCACCAACCCAAGGTGAATGCATCTGTAGTTAACGTTATCTGTGGGACTGGTTGTTGAAAGGGTAGGCCCTTGCGCAAATTGTCCTTGTTTACCACCAAAGTAGAGATGCACGTAGCTGGTGGGTTATTTGAATTAAAGAATGCAGTGGTTGAATGGCTTGGATCCATTGCGATCTTAATGTCCATTGGGTTACCCTCATGGCGAGCCTTGCCATAGGAAGAAGGGGAAGCATGGTGCCTAGAGAAACCATCCTGAACTTTTCTTTTTTCAGAAATTTGTTGAGATTTCTGAGGTCTAGGATGGGACGAAGGCCTCCGATTTTCTTTGAATGAGGAAATAACGTGAATAGAATCCTCTGCCTTTCTGAGACCTGGGTACCAGTTCTACAGCCCTGGCTGTCAGAAGGGTGGATAATTCTATTTGTAATTGAAGCATGTGATTTTCGCTGAAATGAGAGTGACTCGGTGGAAAATCTTGGGGAATTGAAATGAAATTGAGTTGATATCCTCGGTCTATTATGGATAGGACCCATTGGTCCGAGGTTATTGACGTCCAATTGTTGTAAAACTTGGATATTTGCCTGCCTCCCACTGGTAGTTCTGGCTGAGGATTTGAATAAAGGCTTCGTTCTCTGGATGTAATTTCAAAATCCAGTAGCAGGTCTGGTTTGCGAGCTGGTTGGGGCCTGCTGTTCTCTGTTGCCTCTGTTGTGGCCTTTGCTGAGGTCTGGAAGGCCTAGGTCTGGATGCAGGAGGGTAATATCTCTGTTGTCTGTAGAAAGGCCGTCTGGTGTCTCTCCGTGGAGGTCTGCAGCTAGTATGTGTGGAGGAATCATTCAATTACACCAATATAGACTGGGTAAATGTATCATCGAGTCACGCTAGAGAGATAACGTTCCTGGATGGAATAAATGATAGCTTTATGGAGCAATTGGTTCAGGAACCGACGAGAGGGGGAGCAATTTTAGATCTAATTCTCAGTGGAGCACAGGACTTGGTGAGAGAGGTAACGGTGGTGGGGCCGCTTGGCAATAGTGATCATAATATGATCAAATTTGATTTAATGACTGGAAAAGGAACAGTGTGCAAATCAAAGGCTTTCATGCTAAACTTTCAAAAGGGAAACTTTGATAAAATGAGAAAAATTGTTAGAAACTGAAAGGAGCAGCTACAAAAGTAAAAAATGTCCAAGAGGCGTGGTCATTGTTAAAAAACACCATTCTAGAAGCACAGTCCAGATGTATTCCACACTTTAAGAAAGGTGGAAAGAAGGCAAAACGATTACCGGCATGGTTAAAAGGGGAGTGAAAGAAGCTATTTTAGCCAAAAGATCTTCATTCAAAAATTGGAAGAAGGATCCAACAGAAGAAAACAGGATAAAGCATAAACATTGGCAAGTTAAATGTAAGACATTGATAAGACAGGCTAAGAGAGAATTTGAAAAGAAGTTGGCTGTAGAGGCAAAAACTCACAGTAAAAACTTTTTAAAATATATCCGAAGCAGAAAGCCTGTGAGGGAGTCAGTTGGACCGTTAGATGATCAAGGGGTTAAAGGGGCACTTAGAGAAGATAAGGCCATCGCGGAAAAATTAAATGATTTCTTTGCTTCGGTGTTTACTGAAGAGGATGTTGGGGAGGTACCTGTAATGGAGAAGGTTTTCATGGGCAATGATTCAGATGGACTGAATCAAATCACGGTGAACCTAGAAGATGTGGTAGGCCTGATTGACAAACTGAAGAGTAGTAAATCACCTGGACCGGATGGTATACACCCCAGAGTTCTGAAGGAACTAAAAAATGAAATTTCAGACCTATTAGTAAAAATTTGTAACTTATCATTAAAATCATCCAATGTACCTGAAGACTGGAGGATAGCAAATGTAACCCCAATATTTAAAAAGGGCTCCAGGGGCAATCCGGGAAACTACAGACCGTTAGCCTGACTTCAGTGCCAGGAAAAAAGTGGAAAGTGTTCTAAACATCAAAATCACAGAACATATAGAAAGACATGGTTTCATGGAACAAAGTTAGCATGGCTTTACCCAGGGCAAGTCTTGCCTCACAAATCTGCTTCACTTTTTTGAAGGAGTTAATAAACATGTGGATAAAGGTGAACCGGTAGATATAGTATACTTGGATTTTCAGAAGGCGTTTGACAAAGTTCCTCATGAGAGGCTTCTAGGAAAAGTAAAAAGTCATGGGATAGGTGGCGATGTCCTTTCGTGGATTGCAAACTGGCTAACAGACAGGAAACAGAGAGTAGGATTAAATGGGCAATTTTCTCAGTGGAAGGGAGTGGACAGTGGAGTGCCTCAGGGATCTGTATTGGGACCCTTACTTTTCAATATATTTATAAATGATCTGGAAAGAAATACAACGAGTGAGATAATCAAATTTGCAGATGACACAAAATTGTTCAGAGTAGTTTAATCACAAGCAGATTGTGATAAATTGCAGGAAGACCTTGTGAGACTGGAAAATTGGGCATCCAAATGGCAGATGAAATTTAATGTGGATAAGTGCAAGGTGATGCATATAGGGAAAAATAACCCATGCTATAATTACACAATGTTGGGTTCCATATTAGGTGCTACAACCCAAGAAAGATATCTAGGTGTCATAGTGGATAACACATTGAAATCGTCGGTTCAGTGTGATGCGGCAGTTAAAAAAGCAAACAGAATGTTGGGAATTATTAGAAAGGGAATGGTGAATAAAACGGAAAATGTCATAATGCCTCTGTATCGCTCCATGGTGAAACCGCACCTTGAAGACTGTGTACAATTCTGGTCGCCGCATCTCAAAAAAGATATAATTACGATGGAGAAGGTACAGAGAAGGGCTACCAAAATGATAAGGGGAATGGAACAACTCCCCTATGAGGAAAGACTAAAGAGGTTAGGACTTTTCAGCTTGGAGAAGAGACGACTGAGGGGGGATATGATAGAGGTGTTTAAAATCATGAGAGGTCTAGAACGGGTAGATGTGAATCGGTTATTTACTCTTTCGGATAGTAGAAAGACTAGGGGGCACTCCATGAAGTTAGCATGGGGCACATTTAAAACTAATCGGAGAAAGTTTTTTTTCTCTCAACGCACAATTAAACTCTGGAATTTGTTGCCAGAGGATGTGGTTAGTGCAGTTAGTATAGCTGTGTTTAAAAAAGGATTGGATAAGTTCTTGGAGAATAGCCACTGTCATTAGCAATGGTAACATGGAATAGACTTAGTTTTTGGGTACTTGCCAGGTTCTTATGGCCTGGATTGGCCACTGTTGGAAACAGGATGCTGAGCTTGATGGACCCTTGGTCTGACCCAGTATGGCATTTTCTTATGTTCTTATGTTCTTAATCATGTGGGAGGGAGGTTAGCTGCCGTAAAGTTTCTGTGTGTTCTCTTAATTGAGAAACAGCATCCTGTACCTTGGATCCAAATAAGTTGTCTCCCAGGCAAGGGAGATCTACTAGCTTATACTGCACCTCGGATCTTAGATCTGAGGCTTTGAGCCAGGCCCACCTCCTGGCCCTGATGCCTGACGCAGCCACTCTTGAAGCCGTCTCATAGCCATCGTAGGCCACTCGGACCTCATGCTTACCGGCGTCTAAACCTTTGTTTATAATAGCTTGTGCAGCTTCCTGGTATTGTGTAGGAAGGGATGGAACAAACTCCTCTATTTGTTTCCAGAGGTTTCTCTGGTACTGGGTCATATATAGGTGGTATGATGAAATTCTGGAGTTTAGCATTGCACCTTGAAAAACCTTACGGACCAGTTGATCCAGGAATCTATTGTCTTTACCTGGAGGTGTAAATGAGTGGCCCCTTGTTCTTCTGGACTTCTTTTGTGCCGATTCTACAACCACTGAGTGGTGGGGAAGTTGTGTTTTTTGATAACCTGGTGTGGATTGTACAAGATAAGTAGTATCCACCCTTTTATTTACCGCAGGAACCGTGCAGGGATGCTCCCAGAGAAGTTGCTGTAGTTGCAATAGGACATCATGGATAGGAATTGCAACAGTTTGTTTAGGAGGGACAACAAATTGGAGTACCTCCAAAGTTTGTTATCTGGCGTCCTGCTCTGCTTGTAGTTTGAAAGGGATGGAATCTGCCATCTCCTGTACAAAAGTTGGAAAAGAAAAATCTTCCAGAGGGGATTGTTTCCTGGCATGAGGTGGTGACGGATCAGACATAAATGCCTCTGAGGAGGCATCTGAGTCTGTGTCAGACCAAGTGTCATAGTCTGGAGGTTGCTGATGAGTAGGTGTAGTCCTATGAGGAGGAGGAACACCAGAGGGTCCTGGCAAAGGGTCATCAAGTGGAGTGTCCTCTACATCCTCTTCTATAGGGTTAGATGGCAAGGAAGCTAGCAAATCTTGGTATCGGTTGGTAAGGATACCATGCAGCGCTGCTTCTGCAGAACTTGGAACCTCAGGCACTGTTAGTGGATGTTTAGGCATCAAAGATTTTGATTTAGTCAATGTCTTTTGTCTCGATACCGATGCTTTTTAGGAGGTAAGGTGGGTGCCGTAGTGTAAATGGATATCGGCTGTGGAACCGACGAAAAAGTCGACATCGATGTAGATAAAAAGGAGAACATCAATATGGAAGTAGTCATCGAGGGTATCGATGGTACCGAAGATATTGGCATCGATGGAATTTCTGATGATGACAGCGGTGAGAGAGGCATCGATATGGATGTTAATGGTAATGATGACGTAAGCATCGGAGACGGCACCAGTATCGGGGTGCTCACCGGCATCGGCATTATCTCCGGCATCGGCGTGGTCGCCAGAACTTGTGCCTGTAAGGCTTCCATCACTAGTTGCTTGATGAGGACGGTTAAGTCTTGCGTAGTCGGTGGTAGTAGCGATGTCGATGTAGGCATCAATATCGATGCTTCCGACGATGGCACCGTGGGCGCGGAGGTTAGCGGCACATCGCCCTCTTTATGCCGCTTTGCAGTCTGTTCTCCTGGGGGAGGAAGCGATGGTGACGCTGAGGATCGACGATGTCAATGTTTGTGTCTAGGCCTTGGGTCTGAGACTGACCTTGTCGATGATGTCGACAGGGCTGGCGATGATGCATCTCCGGATCCTTCTAGGTACCGTTTTTTAAGGAGTTTCTTTGTGACTCCTGTTGGAGATGATTTCGTCGAAGTAGAAGGTGAGGGAACTAAGCTGAGATGGAAAAGATGCGTCATCTATCTTTCCTGTCGGAGTTTCCTACCTTTCGGGGTCATCCTCCTGACATTGTGGGCATGATGAAATATCATGCTTTTCACCTAAACAGATCACATATTCAAGATGTGATCTGTTATTGACATGGTCTGATTACAGATCGGCATTTTTGAAGCCCGAAGCCATGTCACTTATCGACGGCTGTCGATTGAAAAATTCTGTGAGAAAAAATTAATGTGAAAGCGAAAAACTCACTATTAGTCTTTGCCACCGTCCCGGTGACAAACGTGACGTGCGACCCCAAATGGGAAATATGTGAGAAAAATAAGTGACTTGTCAGTCAGAATTGTGAGTAAACTCACAGGGCTCCTGTCTCGCGATGCTCACAGCAGCGCGGAAAAACAAAGACTAGAGTGAGACCCCTGTGGCAGAGAATATCATGGCATGCTGGGCAAGCTCAGTGGCCTCAGAGTGCCAGTCAAAAGTTTCTAGAAACTTTGACAGAAGTTTTTTCCCGCGATAGGGCCTCCATCAGTGACGTCACCCATATGTGAGGACTAGCATCCTGCTTGTCCTAGGATAAATCCTGTTGATAAATTCCGAAGGTATTCACTGCAGACGTGGTCTCTTATTTAAAGTATCTTCAATAATCTCAAGGGCTGCTTGCTGAGGGATATTGGTATACAGAGCTTGAATGTTCATTGTTAGTAAAAAAAAAAAAAAAAAAGCATGTTCTATATGTGAAATTGTCTGTAATTTAGTGAGCATGAGTTTGGTGTCTTTCAAATATGACCTAGCTTGTACGACATAAGGTTGTAAAAATAATCCACAAACATAGACAAAGGTTCCAACAGGGAACCAATTGTAGTAACAATTGGTCTCCCTGTGGATCAAGAAGATTTTTATGAGTCTTAGGAACCATATATATGGTTGGTGTTATTGGAAACTCAACCAACAAAAATCTAGCTTCTTTTATGTTAAAAAACCTTGAATCTTCCATCTTCAACTAAGTCATTAATCAAACCTTTTAACGCAGGAGCAGGATCCTCTGTCAAAATCTTATAACTCCTATGGTCTGCAAGATGGGCCGTAACTTTACCCACATATTGATCTCTATCTGAATTACTGTTGCTCCTCCTTTGTTCTGCCTTTTTAATAATAATGTCATTATTATCTCTGAGCGCTTTCAAAGCTGCAAATTCACTTTTGGTTAAATTATACTGCGGTCTCATATTGCTATGTTCCAAGATTTTAAATCTTCCAAAATCAGATCAATGAAAGTCTTGATTGAGAGTACCAGGTGGTAACCAGTTGGATTTCGGGTGCACAATAGATCCATCATAAATAGTAGTAACTTGTGAAAAATATAAAGTCACTTATAGTTTCCTAAAAAATCTATAGAGATCTCTTCTACACTTGAATGGATCATGATGATAATAAGGTACAAATTGATAACCCCTTTTGTAAAAACATTTACTTGATCTACTGATAGATCCCAATGTGACAAATTTATTATGTTGGATTCTGGCTTTGTGATCGAGTTTGCGGTTTTGATCTATGTCAGGCCACTGTACTTGTCACGGATAGCGAAAAAACTGACATCCTTGAAATCTACCAGGTGTTCTCGTGCTACCTTGTCGTGATTCATAACTCCCGATGCAATATTATATCCTCCTGAATTAGTATGATCATCATCTGAACCTGAAGAAGAATCTTGTGCTGATCCCGCGAATGCGACTTTCTTAGGCTTATTATTAAGGCGCCTCTGCCATGGGTAAATGGACCCCAAACAATAATCCTTTTTGTCCCTTTTGTATTTCAATATCTTATTTTGTTTTAAATCCATCTTAAATTTTTCAATCATCTGATTATGCTCATGTAATTTCTTATCATAATCTTCCAAAGTTTCTGTCTACTGCAAAAGGATTTTGCTTCATCACACAAGGAACTGTCTCTGACAGTTTTAGTCGTTTCTACTAAAAAGAGCATAATGTCAAGCGAACATTTAAAATAAAAATCCACCTGTTCCAAAATTCCTCATTATCAGCATATATAGATGGTTCTAAATTGATCCGTAATCCTCGTGGGATCATTCATTTTTAATATATTTAACAAAGTCGCTGAATGTAATTCAGATCTTATTAGCCGTTTATGTGAAGCTGCCAACTGTTGCAAGATTTTTCTTTCTGTCATCTTATTTGATTGACATGATTAACTGTTTCTCGCAATGTAAGCTAAGAGTCACAATTTATTTGTTCTGTATCTCATTATCAAAAAATAAAATATAAAAAAAACCCAAGTCTGCTTGGCCGCACTGCTGAAAATGCTTTACCTGATTATTTTTTTTTCTTGCAGCACAAAAGGAAGCGAAGCCTCGAGGGAAAGGACACATGTGAAGGTTACTTTTAGCTCTGACCTCAGTTCAGCTGCAGCCTGT
Source organism: Rhinatrema bivittatum (assembly GCF_901001135.1). NCBI lineage: Eukaryota > Metazoa > Chordata > Amphibia > Gymnophiona > Rhinatrematidae > Rhinatrema > Rhinatrema bivittatum. Next base: position 8,904 of record NW_021820503.1, on the reverse strand, counting down.
TAGGTGGATACATAGGGAAAGGAGCAGAGAAAACCTGCTGGAGCTGGACGGGAATCTTGCTGGTTGATTAGTTGGGGTAGGGAAGGCGACTGTGGTTATTAAAAAGCATTTTATTGGCATAAATCCTGCATCCTCATGTGTTGTTCCCCTACAGCACTGACAGGAGGCAGTCCCAGGGGCACATTTAGGTCAGGGAAGGGAAAGTGCAGAGATTACATTTTCACGTCTGTGCTTATTTTCAGGCAGAATTCTGTCCGCACAGAAAGCAGGTGATTCCATACACTTGTACCTGTGGAACTTTTCAAAATGAAATTGCCTGTCTACTTAATGTTTAATTTTTTATTTATATTCCACCTTTCATGACTGGCCAGCCACTTTTAAAGTGGATTACATTCAGGTACTGCAGGGATTCCCCTTTTCCAGAGGGCTCCCAATCAGTTTGTATCTGAAGCAATAGAGGGTGACCAACTTTGGACAAAAGTAGGATTTCTCCAGGATGTAGGGAATTCCCCCTAATAGGATTTCCCTAACAAGGGGGAGAGTTTATTCACTGAGGAGAAAATTGATAAGCTTCATTCCAGAAACTGAGATAAGGACAATAGCCCTGAATCAAGGAACACAGTATAAATATTCCCCTTGTACAGTTTAATTTGTGGAGGCTCTCATGGACAATGATGGAAGTTTTTGAGAATCAGCAAATTTTATTTGAACCCAATCTGTGTCCAGCCTGTTTGTCCCAGCAGTACAGACATTCAGAGAGATACACACCCTTAAGGAAAAGCATACCATCACCTGGGCCATCATCCCCATAGAAAGAATCCACCCCCTGGGATCTGCAGTGAGGGGAAATATGCCTGAGAATGCAGCCCCAGAAATAAATATTTTATGGCCCTAGGGGAAACAGTAAACCCCTGAAAAAGAGTTATAAGCATTTATCCCACAGACTCAAAATGAGAAGAACCCTTAGTACATCTGACACGTGTCACTTCTTCCCTACTTGCAGCCACTGAACTATGCTAGGAGTATAAATAAATAGAAAGCTATTTACCATCTTCTCCATCTTCTGGGTCTGGAACTAAAAGAAAACAAGTAGTATTAAAGAAATATTAACCAAATATGACAACACATAGGATGAAGGATGTGGGCGGCAGGGTGGAGAACTACAGCAGCCCCGAAGGTTAGGTAATAGGAGCTATATTACTCCAGGGGGAATTCAGTGCCACTGCTCATTACAGAACTGGCATAGGACTCCCTTGTCCTGCAGAATTTGACTTGCTACCATTCTGCAGCTGGGCTGGTGGGAGACAGAGAAGGGCAAGTAGCCATGGCATCTGCTAATCTGGCCAAGTAGGAGATGAAAGCAGCATAAATGGTGACCAATAAGAGGAAGAGGCAGTGGCACAAAAGGGCCACATGGGGCCGGGATGGAAACAGGACAGCAGTGGCAGCCAGGACTCCTAATGATGCAGGAGATACAAGGGGCGAAGAGAGGAGAGAGGGATGGGAGACAGCGAATGAGAGCTTGATAGAAGAGGCTTGAAGGCCTGGTGTGGGAGAGGCCTGTTGCAGGGGTTGGTGAGAAGTGTGGTGAGGATATCAATTACAGTGCATCTCTGAGAATTCTGTGCCAATAAAATTAAAAATTAGAGGCTGAATATTCAGTTCTCATCTTGGCTGAGAAGTAGCTGGATAAATTTAGCTGGGATATTAAGCAGCATGGCACATCACTGAATAATCCTGGAAAAGTTTTAATTTAGCGGGATAAGTTTCTGGCTACCTTTAGACCTGCTCAATAGCAGAGCTAACTTAGCTGTGGATGTCTGACTATCGGCACTTATCAGGCTAAGGGGCTTATTCACTATGGGGTAGATTTTCAAAAAAACGCGAATAGGCGTACTTTTGCTGGCGCATCAGGACGCAGCAAAAGTACGCCTTGGAGGGAATCCTCTAACGCCCTCCCCTCACCTTCCCCTCCCTCCCCTACCTAACCCACCCGCCCGGCCCTGTCTACACCCCCCCCCCTTACCTTTCTCCGGGGATTTACGACTCCCGGAGGGAGAAGTAAATCCCCGCGCGCCAGCGGGCCTGTTGCGCGCCGGGACGCGACCTGGGGCGGGTACAGAAGGCGCGGCCACGCCCCCGGACCGCCCCGGGCCGTAGCCACGCCCCCGTACCCGCCCCCCAAAATGCTGCCGACACGCCACCTACACGCCGCGACGACCGGGCCTGCCCCCCGACACGCCCCCGACACGCCCCCCTCGGAGAACCCCGGGACTTACGCGAGTCCCCGGGCTATGCGCGCGCCGGTAGGCCTATGTAAAATAGGCTCACGGCACGCAGGGACCTGCTCGCCTAAATCCGCCCGGTTTTGGCGGATTTAGGCGAGCAGGGCTCTGAAAATCCGCCCCTAAAGGTTTTCTTCTGGTTTTTGGCTACGGGAAAAATGTTTAGTAAAAGGGCCCTGAATTAGCCAGATCAGCAGCTCCTCGCGTTGCGGCCTCCTTCCCGCCCCCCACTCACCCGGGTAAATTCTTAGCAGCACCCGGTCAAATATTTAAACCCTGCCACTTAGTCGGATAAGTCCCTAGATATCCATCTAAGTGACGCTCAATATTCAGCCACTCTGGGTCTTGGACTAATAACCAATAAGTAATAGACACAGACACTGACCTTCATATATTATTTAACAAATATAACCTGCAACATTTTAACTTTCCTGCCAGAGAATATTTTAGTTTTTGGCTCAGAATTCCCCAGAAGTAGAGACTCATGCACTTACCTTTGCTGCTCCTCTATAAAACTGGAAGCGGATGAACAGGAGGGGGAGGGAGCAGGGGAGGGGGCCCAGGAGGGAGCAAGGGAGGGGGCCCAGGAGGGAGCAGGGGAATAGGCCCGTGAGGGAGGATGGGAGGAGGCTGGAGGGAGCAGGGGGAGGCCCGTGAGGGAGGGAGGATGGGGAGGGAGCAGGGGAGGGAGGCCCGTGAGGGAGGACTGGGAGGAGGCAGGGGGAGGGAGCAGGGAGGAGGCCCGTGAGGGAGGATGGAGAGGAGGGGCAGGGGAGGAGGCCCGTGAGGGAGGATGGGAGGAGGCTGGGAGGAGCAGGGGAGGAGGCCCGTGAGGGGAGGATGGGAGGAGGCAGGGGAGGGGGCCCGGGAGGGAGGACTGGACGAGGCTGAGGAGGGAGCAGGAGAGGAGGCCTTGGAGGGGGCCAGGGAGGGGCCCGGAGGGAGCAGGGAGGGGGCCCGGAGGGAGCACGGGAGGAGGCTGGGGAGGGCTTAGGAAAAAATGAAAGGGAAGGAGGAAACAGAGCGGGAAGGAGAGGGGAGGGGTGAACAGACGGGGGAAGACGAGACAGCAGGATGGGAGGGGTGGTTGGGACGGATATAAATAGAGGTTATAGAGGGGGAAGGAGAAGCAGAAGAGGAGGGAGAGGAAGAAGAAGAGGGAAGGGGAGGAGGAAGGCTAATGGCTTCATTCATCCTGCAGAGAGGAAAAAGAAAGGAGTCATTAGATGCAAGATCTGATACATAAAAGTCCAAACTACATCTCAGATATTTTCTCATTCCCCCTTCCTCTCACCTACCATCCCTCAATACCTCTTCTTACCCTGGACAGCAGCCCCTGACACCACCCCACCCATCTTCTCACCCAGGACAGCAGCCTCCACTTATACCACACAAACAGAGTTGCTTACCTGTAACAGGTGTTCTCAGAGGAACATATGAGTGACATCATCAGAAGGAGCCCCAATGTGGAAAACTGTAAGTCAAAGTTTCTAGAACTTTGACAAGGCACACTGAGTATGCCAGCATGCCCTATCCCACACGCCCATGCGGGGTTTCTCTTTCGTCTTGTAACATAGAATTATGATTAAAATAAAAAACAGGAGAAACCCAACACCGCAGGGTGGCAGGCTGATTTCATGAGGACCAAAATCCTGCTGTCCTCGGAGAATACCTGTTACAGGTAAGGAGCTCTGCTTTCTCCGAGGACAAGCAGGATGATAGTCGTCACACATGGGTGAATCCCTAGCTACAGGCTTTTGGACCTCTTGAGAGTGGATTCGACAACCATCGACTAGTGAGGCAGCTGATGCTTTTAAATGTGGCAGCCTTCTGGATGAGGTAGACCCTGTCCACTTTCTTGCTAACGGAAGGCACAATGAGGGGGTGTTCCCATATCCTCAGCAGCAAATGCTTAAGGATCTCATGTACCGCAAATACCACAATCTCCTTAGGAGGCTTCATGAACTGGAAGAACTCAACATTTTGTGCCTGGCATCTTCCTCTGTCAAAAGTTGAAAAGGGATGGCCTTTCCCATCACACTCACAAACCCTGCGAATATTAAGTTCTCAGGCGGAGACTTCCTTCATTCACCTGGAGGAGAAGGGTCTGATAGGAGATCATCAGAGTGCTCGGAGGAGGATTCAATCAGATCATCTCACCAGGGGTCATAGGGACACCCATCCTCACTGTTTGTTACAAGGGGATGGGGCCCTAGTTCCTCGGCCTACGTCCAGAGGTGCAGGCACTGTTAGAACTGGACATGGGGGCTATAGACCCTTGGTATCTCTCCTGGCCTTGGTGGAGTTTCCTCCTCCTCAGAACTTGCAATAACCACTGTATTGTTAGGGGGAGGCCTCAGTGCCCCATTGGATACCGATGGTGTTCCAGGAACCGACCCCAGCTGGGTTGTTAATGCACCAATGAGCACATTGAGCTTCTCCAGAAGCAGTATGAGGACAGGTGGCACTGGATCCAGTGCCATCGGTGCCACAGGACCGAAGCCCTGCAACTCCAGCTCTATCGCCAGCTAGACTTGGCGCTCCAGATCTTTCGGATCCATGAGGGGGATGGCGACGGGCACCAGGACCAGTGGAGATCATTGCGGACCCTGGCATCGATAGAGGATGGGCTCTTCTTGCTGTGGGGTCACCTTGGGGCCATCGCAGCAAAAACCAGTGCATTCCTGCGCCCAGCATTGTGCATTGATGAGGACCAGTGCCGATGCTTTTTAGGCTATCCTCAATGCTCGGCCTGGTCTTTTCCCGGTACCGAGGTCGTACACAAAGAACCTGGTGTCTTCGGCTTTGAAGAGATCAACAATGGTCGGTCTCTGGCACCCTTGTCCACCGGTGGCATTGACAGAACCGATGTCCCATTGATGTCAATTGCATAGTGTCCACTGGTATGGCTCCAAGATCCTTCGAATGCCAATGCCGCCAATGCTGATGGCTCTGACCTCCTTGACCCAAAAAGCCGTCGTCCCTTCGGGGTCATCTGGGCACATAAGCAGCAACCCCAGATGTCATGAGATGCCCCCAGGCAGAGGATACATACCTCATGATGATCAGTGATAGACATGGTCCTTGGGCACAGGGGGCATCGGTGAAAATCAGACGTGGCCATGACAGGGAGCAACAAATGGCAGCAAAGTTAAAAGCGTTTGGTGACAGGTGTCAATGGCCAGCAGGCACTGAGGCACCGCCTCCATGGAGGGGATCCACTGCAAAAGGAAACTTACCCGAAATGCTGAAAACCCTGATTAGGGACAATACGAGAAGGCACCGAGAGGGACCCGACGAAGGAATTAAGGAAAATACTGCAAAAAAACACAAAAAGCAAAAGGTTTTCCACAAGGCAAAAAACAGCCAAATTGAGCTCAATCACACCGCGAGACTGCAGCTCTGCGGAAATGAAGAGACTGAAGGGGGCCCCCATGTGGGCACTGTGGTATAGAGCATGCTCAGTATCCCTAGTCAAAGTTCTAGAAACTTTGACATAAGTTTTCCGCATTGAGGCTCCATCTGATGATGTCATTCATGTTTATGGACTACTGTCTTGTTTGTCCTCAGAGATCACCCCTCTTCTCACCCAGGACATCATCTACTCCCTCACACCACACCAGCCCTCCTCTTACCCAGAGTAATGATGCTTCCTATAGTCCCTATCACCCCTCTCACCTAAGGCAGCGACCTCTCCCTCACAACCCAGCACAATTCCTATAATCTCAGGCAGTGAGCCCTCCTTCACCTTGACCACCCCTCCTCTCACCAAGGACAACAACCCCTCCTTTACACCTCACCACCCCTCCTCTCACCCAAAGAAATTACCCCTCCCTTAATCCCCATCACTTCTCATCTCACTCTGGGCACTGACCCCTCCCTCACTTCTAACTACCCCTGGTCTCATATATTATGGTGACCTCTCCCTCTCCCTCACACCTCACCACCCTTCCCAATCAGTTGAAATCTGATGCATTACCATTCTTCCATGTAGCTATCTGTAAAAAAATAATAGAGCAGGGTTAGCACATATAAACTAACTATATTTTCTATTGATGCAAACAATAAACTATCAGCTCTAGTCTAAGGCTCATACACAAGGACTAAAAATCACAAAGGAAGAGTTATTTTTAAAAGGAATTTTTCCAAGAATACTAGTGCTTCACTATCCAAAAAATGGCCCTTCTCACACATTATGCAAAGAATGCATGTGAAAAATTACACACATATGCACTGCTGAGTATATTTTCAAAAGGATTCCACACAGAAAAATAGGATTTACTTGCATAAGCAGCATGTAATTACTTATGTTCTATTGTATAGACATCAGGTGAGCACGCATATTTTCAGTTGTGCATGTACATTTTACTGTGACTAAAAGGGGCGGTCTAAGGGTGTTTGAGGGAGGGATCTAGAACTACATGTGGAAGTTGCTATTTCCTAAGAGTTTAGTGAATAATTATCACTCAAATAATTTACACCTGCTAATTGACTAGCAGAAGAAGCATCGGAGTGCTAGATGGGTGTAGGTGAACTGGAGATGGACTGGGTGATCTGGAAGATGTATCAGCGAACTGGTGATTTCAAGTATGCGCTCAAGTAAATATAATATTTTCAAATCAATACATGCACATACTTTATAAACTATCTGCCACCACGTATAAATCAGGGTACTCATGCAGGCTATATTTTTTTTACACATCTAAAATATACAAGTGTATGCTTATAAAATAGGTACATACGAACATAAGAATTACCATACTGGGTTAGACTGAGGGTCCATCAAGCCTGTTTCCAACTGTGGCCAATCCAGGTCACAAGTACCTGGCAAACACTATAAATAGTAAATAGATCTCATGCTGCTAATGTGCAGTGATAAGCAGTGACAATTCCCTAATGCCCTATGGTCCTTCCCCCTGGGGCACCGAGGAATGGATTTGAGAATGCTTGGCTCTCTTGAGGGTGAATTTGTCAACCACTGATTGGTGGGGGAACTGACGCTTATCGAATCCAGTAGCGTTCTGGATGAGGTAGACCCCATCCGCCTTCCTGTTAATGGGAGGCACTGTGAAGGGGTGATCCCAAATCCTCAACAGCAGCTCCTTAAGAATATTATGCAATGGGACTGCCATGATTTCCTTAGGAGGCTCCACAAACTGGAGGATCTCCAGAATCTGTGCCTAGCGTCTTCCTCCATCATCAACTGAAAGAGAATGGCTCCCGTCATTACCTGCACAAACCCTGGGAAGGATAAGTCTTCCGGCAGGGACCTCCTTCATTCTTCTGGAGGAGACGGTTCTGAGGGGAGACCCTCCGAGCCCTCAGAAAAAAGCTCCTAGTATCATCCCCCTGGGGTCATAAGGATCCTCATCCTCATTGTAATCTACAGGGGATGGGGCCCTGGGTGTTCAGCCTTCGTCCAGAGTTGCAGTCACCAGCAAACCTGGTGCAGGCCCCTGGAAAGCTTCAGACCACGGTGTCTCTGCTGTCTTAGGTGGAGCATCCTCCTTGGAGGAACCAGGAATGACCACTGCATCATAGTAACACAGTAACATAATAACATAGTAATGATGACAGAAAAAGACCAAATGGTCCATCCACTCTGCCCAGTAAGCTTCCCATGGTAGTAAATGCATGCCGTGCAGGTTGTTCCATGTGTCTGTTAAGAGTCGTAATTGCCGCTCCGTGCAGGTTACCCCCATGATTCTGTTAACGGTAGTAACTGCCGGTCCGATGCAGGTTACCCCCGTGTTTCTTTAAGGGTAGTAACTGCCGCTTTGTGCAGGTAACCCCCAGGCCCACTTCCCCCATGCTTTTTTCATTCATTCCATCCTTATAGCCTTTAGTGATCCCTGTGAAATCCTCACGGTTTTAGTCTTCACCACTTCATCCAGGTCATTCCAGGCATCCATCACCCTCTTCGTGAAGAAATATTTTCTGACATTGGTTCTTCCTCCCTGGAGTTTCAAATCGTGATCCTTAGTTCTACTAAATTGTTTCCAATCCTCCCTGTGTTCCATTTTTGGGATCCTTTATATTTCTTAAACGCTGCTTCTTTTGCTTTTATTACATCAGCCACCTCCCTTGTGAACCAGATTGGTTTCTTATTTCTCTTACTTTTGTTTACTTTTCTAACATTTGGATTTGTTGCTTTTGTAATGGCTCCTTTTAGATTTGCTCACTGTTGTTCCATCTCTCCCCTTTTCTACCAGTTTTCAAGTTCCACCTCCAGGAATTTTCCCATTTCAGCAAAGTCTGCATTTTTGAACTGCAAAACTCTGGTCTTGTGTGACTTCTCCGTAACATATTTGTGATATCCAACCATACCGTTTGATGATCACTGGTGCTGAGGTGGGCACCCACCCAGACATTAGAGACATTATCTTCATTAGTGAGCACTAAGTCGAGTATAACTCCCTCCCTCGTGGGTTCCATTACCATTTGTTTGAATAGAGCCCCTTGCAGGGATTCCACTATCTCTCTGCTTCTGTTAGATTCAGCAGAAGAGATTCTCCAGTCCACGTCCGGCAGATTAAAATCTTCAACAATAAACATATCTACCGTCCTTCCCACCTTTGTATGTCCTTTATCAGTTCTCTGTCCAGTTCTTCTGTTCTTA
>NW_021820502.1:0-24398 GCF_901001135.1 Rhinatrema bivittatum | reverse complement strand
AACGTTCAGCCCAGGGCACAGGGCGCACTCCAGCAGGAGAGGGTGATAACGTTCAGCCCAGGGCAGAGGGCGCACTCCAGCAGGAGAGGGTGATAACGTTCAGCCCAGGCACAGGGCGCACTCCAGCAGGAGAGGGTGATAACGTTCAGCACAGGGCACACTCCGTCAGGAGAAGGTGATAACGTTCAGCCCAGGGCACAGGGCACACTCCAGCAGCAGACGGTGATAACGTTCAGCACAGGGCACAGGGCGCACTCCAGCAGGAGAGGGAGATAACGTTCAGCCCAGGGCACAGGGCGCACTCCAGCAGGAGAGGGAGATAACGTTCAGCCCAGGGCACAGGGCGCACTCCAGCAGGAGAGGGAGATAACGTTCAGCCCAGGGCACAGGGCGCACTCCAGCATGAGAGGGTGATAACGTTCAGCCCAGGGGGCACACTCCAGCAGGAGAGGGTGATAACGTTCAGCCCAGGCACAGGGCGCACTCCAGCAGGAGAGGGTGATAACGTTCAGCACAGGGCACACTCCTGCACTTCCATCATTTTTCCTTCAAAATGCCTCTCAACAGAACCCTCAGTTTGGGCAAGGAATTCCTGGCAACCCTTCAGTGCCTTTCTGGCATTGCCGCAAGAGGGGAAAAGCATTGAAGGTCTCTCGTCGGACAACTGGAGTGAAGCCACGCATTTCACATGCACAGCAGGAGAGGGTGATAACGTTCAGCACAGGGCACAGGGCGCACTCCAGCAGCAGAGGGTGATAACGTTCAGCCCAGGGCAGAGGGCGCACTCCAGCAGGAGAGGGAGATAACTTTCAGCCCAGGGCAGAGGGCACACTCCAGCAGGAGAGGGTGATAACGTTCAGCACAGGGCACAGGGCGCACTCCAGCAGGAGAGGGTGATAACGTTCAGCACAGGGCACAGGGCGCACTCCAGCAGGAGAGGGAGATAACGTTCAGCCCAGGGCACAGGGCGCACTCCAGCAGGAGAAGGAGATAACGTTCAGCCCAGGGCACAGGGCGCACTCCAGCAGGAGAGGGAGATAACGTTCAGCCCAGGGCACAGGGTGCACTCCAGCAGGAGAGGGAGATAACGTTCAGCCCAGGGCACAGGGAGCACTCCAGCAGGAGAGGGTGATAACGTTCAGCCCAGGGCAGAGGGCACACTCCAGCAGGAGAGGGTGATAACGTTCAGCCCAGGCACAGGGCGCACTCCAGCAGGAGAGGGTGATAACGTTCAGCACAGGGCACACTCCGTCAGGAGAAGGTGATAACGTTCAGCCCAGGGCACAGGGCACACTCCAGCAGCAGAGGGTGATAACGTTCAGCACAGGGCACAGGGCGCACTCCAGCAGCAGAGGGTGATAACGTTCAGCCCAGGGAAGAGGGCGCACTCCAGCAGGAGAGGGAGATAACGTTCAGCCCAGGGCAGAGGGCACACTCCAGCAGGAGAGGGTGATAACGTTCAGCACAGGGCACAGGGCACAGGGCGCACTCCAGCAGGAGAGGGAGATAACGTTCAGCCCAGGGCACAGGGCGCACTCCAGCAGGAGAGGGAGATAACGTTCAGCCCAGGGCACAGGGCGCACTCCAGCAGGAGAGGGAGATAACGTTCAGCCCAGGGCACAGGGCGCACTCCAGCAGGAGAGGGAGATAACGTTCAGCCCAGGGCACAGGGCGCACTCCAGCAGGAGAGGGAGATAACGTTCAGCCCAGGGCACAGGGCGCACTCCAGCAGGAGAGGGTGATAACGTTCAGCCCAGGGCAGAGGGCGCACACCAGCAGGAGAGGGTGATAACGTTCAGCCCAGGCACAGGGTGCACTCCAGCAGGAGAGGGTCATAACGTTCAGCACAGGGCACACTCCATCAGGAGAAGGTGATAACGTTCAGCCCAGGGCACAGGCACACTCCAGCAGCAGAGGGTGATAACGTTCAGCACAGGGCACAGGGCGCACTCCAGCAGGAGAGGGAGATAACGTTCAGCCCAGGGCACAGGGCGCACTCCAGCAGGAGAGGGAGATAACGTTCAGCCCAGGGCACAGGGCGCACTCCAGCAGGAGAGGGAGATAACGTTCAGCCCAGGGAACAGGGCGCACTCCAGCAGGAGAGGGAGATAACGTTCAGCCCAGGGCACAGGGCGCACTCCAGCAGGAGAGGGAGATAACGTTCAGCCCAGGGCACAGGGCGCACTCCAGCAGGAGAGGGTGATAACGTTCAGCCCAGGGCAGAGGGCGCACTCCAGCAGGAGAGGGTGATAACGTTCAGCCCAGGCACAGGGCGCACTCCAGCAGGAGAGGGTGATAACGTTCAGCACAGGGCACACTCCGTCAGGAGAAGGTGATAACGTTCAGCCCAGGGCACAGGGCACACTCCAGCAGCAGAGGGTGATACCGTTCAGCACAGGGCACAGGGCGCACTCCAGCAGGAGAGGGAGATAACGTTCAGCCCAGGGCACAGGGCACACTCCAGCAGGAGAGGGAGATAACGTTCAGCCCAGGGCACAGGGCGCACTCCAGCAGGAGAGGGAGATAACGTTCAGCCCAGGGCACAGGGCGCACTCCAGCAGGAGAGGGTGATAACGTTCAGCCCAGGGCAGAGGGCGCACTCCAGCAGGAGAGGGTGATAACGTTCAGCACAGGGCACAGGGCGCACTCCAGCAGGAGAGGGAGATAACGTTCAGCCCAGGGCACAGGGCGCACTCCAGCAGGAGAGGGAGATAACGTTCAGCCCAGGGCACAGGGCGCACTCCAGCAGGAGAGGGAGATAACGTTCAGCCCAGGGCACAGGGCGCACTCCAGCAGGAGAGGGTGATAACGTTCAGCCCAGGGCACAGGGCGCACTCCAGCAGGAGAGGGTGATAACGTTCAGCCCAGGGCAGAGGGCACACTCCAGCAGGAGAAACATAGAAACATAGAAACATAGAAATGACGGCAGAAGAAGACCACACGGCCCATCCAGTCTGCCCAGCAAGCTTCACACATTTTTTTTCTCTCATACTTATCATTTTCACTTAACTCTTGGTTCTATTTCCCTTCCACCCCCACCATTAATGTAGAGAGCAGTGATGGAGCTGCATCCAAGTGAAATACCTAGCTTGATTAGTTAGGGGTAGTAGGGGTAGTAACTGCTGCAATAAGCAAGCTACACCCATGTTTATTCCCTTTACCCAGACTATGTCATACAGCCCCTATTGGTTGTTTTTCTTCTCTCCTGCCGTTGAAGCGGAGAGCCATGCTGGTTATGCATTGAAAGTGAAGTATCAGGCCCTTTTGGTTTAGGGTAGTAACCGCCGTAACAAGCCAGCTACTCCCTGCTTTGTGAGTGCGAATCCTTTTTTTTTTTTTTTTTTTCTCCCCTGCAGTTGAAGCTATTCTGGATATGCGTGAAGCCTCAGCTTTTCTTATTCCCCTGCTGTTGAAGCAGAGAGCTATGCTGGAAATGTTTGATGTATCAGCCTCTCCCATGCCATGAAGCAGAGAGCCATGCTGGATATGCATCGAAAGCGAAGTATCAGGCACATTTGGTTTGGGGTAGTAACCGCCGTAATAAGCCAGCTACTCCCCGCTTTGTGAGTGCGAACCCTCTTTACTTCTCCCCTGCCGTTGAAGCAGAGAACTATGATGTATATGCTTGGAAAGTGAAGTATTAGGCTTATTTGGTTTGGGGTAGTAACCGCCGTAACAAGCCAGCTACTCCCCTCTTTGTGATAGCAAATCCTTTTTTCCACATTTCCTCTTGCCGTTGAAGCTTAGAGCGATGTTGGAGTCACAGTAAGCATCTGTATGTTTATTTAATAAGGGTATTGTCTCCGGGCAGTAGCCATCTTTCTGGTGAGCCACCCACTCTACATTGGCAGTCTCTTGACTTTATGGATCCACAGTGTTTATCCCACGCCCCTTTGAAGTCCCTCACAGTTCTGGTCTTCACCACTTCCTCCGGAAGGGCATTCCAGGCATCCACCACCCTCTCCGTGAAGAAATACTTCCTGACATTGGTTCTGAATCTTCCTCCCTGGAGCTTCAAATCGTGACCCCTGGTTCTGCTGATTTTCTTCCTACGGAAAAGGTTTGTCGTTGTCTTTGGATCATTAAAACCTTTCAAGTATCTGAAAGTCTGTATCATATCACCTCTGCTCCTCCTCTCCTCCAGGGTGTACATATTTAGATTCTTCAATCTCTCCTCGTACGTCATCCGATGAAGATCCTCCACCTTCCTGGTCGCCCTTCTCTGTACCGCTTCCATCTTGTCTTTGTCTTTTTGAAGATACGGTCTCCAGAACTGAACACAGTACTCCAGGTGAGGCCTCACCAAGGACCTGTACAGGGGAATAATCACTTCCCTTTTCTTACTCGATATTCCTCTCTCTATGCAGCCCAGCGTTCTTCTGGCTTTTGCTATCGCCTTGTCGCATTGTTTCGCAGACTTCATATCATTAGATACTATCACCCCAAGGTCCCTCTCCTGCTCCGTGCACATCAGCCTTCCCCCCCCCATCGAATACATTTCATTCGGATTTCCACTCCCCATATGCATGACTTTGCATTTCTTTGCATTGAATCTCAGCTGCCATGTCTTCGACCACTCTTCCAGTTTCCTTAGATCCCGTCTCATTCTCTCCACTCCTTCCGGCGTGTCCACTCTGTTGCAGATCTTAGTGTCATCCGCAAAAAGACAAACCTTACCTTCAATCCCCTCCGCAATGTCGCTCACAAAGATATTGAACAGGACCGGTCCCAACACCGATCCTTGCGGTACACCACTTATAACCGCTCTCTCCTCAGAGAAGGTTCCATTTACCATCACACATTGTCTTCTGTCCGTCAACCAATTTGCAATCCAGGTCACCACATCGGCACTCACTCCCAAGCTTCTCGTTTTATTCACCAGTCTCCTGTGCGGAACCGTATCAAAAGCTTTGCTGAAATCCAAGTATATGATATCGAGTGCTCTTCCTTGATCCAATTCCTTGGTTACCCAGTCAAAAAAGTCAATCAGATTTGTCTGACAGGATCTTCCCCTGGTGAATCCATGTTGCCTCTGGTCCATCGATTCTCCGGACTGTAGATTGTTCACTATTCTCTCTTTCAGCAGTGACTCCATTACTTTTCCCACCACCGAAGTGAGGCTAACTGGTCTGTAGTTTCCAGCCTCCTCCCTGTTGCCACTCTTGTGAAGCGGGACCACCACCGCTCTTCTCCAATCACTCGGCACCACTCCCGTTTCTAGGGATCTATTGAACAGGTCACACAGTGGAGCCGCCAGAACATCTCTGAGCTCCCTCAATATCCTTGGATGAATACCATCAGGCCCCATGGCTTTGTCCACTTTCAGGTTCTTTAGCTCTTCCCACACATTTTCTACTGTGAAAGGATTTTCATCTATTCCACTTCCCTCCAGTTTCTTGTTGTGTAGAGATGGTCCTTCTCCAGGGTCTTCTTTAGTGAACACAGAGCTGAAGTATTCGTTTAATATTTCTGCCATTTCTTCGTCACTCTCCACACATTGATCATTACCACCTTTCAATTTTGCTATACCACTTTGGACCTTTCTCTTTTCGCTGATGTATCTGAAAAATGGTTTGTCACCATTTTTTATCTCCTTGGCAATCCTCTCTTCCGCTTGACTTTTTGCCAACTTGATTAATTTCTTTGTCTCCCTCAGTTGATTCAAATATGCTTCTTTGTGCTCCTCCCTTTGGGATCTTTTATATATCTTGAATGCTGTTCTTTTAGCTTTAATTTTGTCAGCCACCTCCTTTGAGAACCAGATAGGTTTCAGTTTCCTTTTGCTTTTCTTTACATTTCTAACATATAGAGCAGTTGCCTTGGTGATTGCTCCTTTTAGATTGGTCCACTGCTGATCCACATCTCTCTCGTTCTCCCATCCTTTTAGTTCTTCCTCCAGGTACTTACCCATTTCCTCAAAGTCTGTGTTTTTGAACTGTAAAACTCGGGTCTTTGTGGTTCTTTTCCCTATTCTTTTATTGATATTAAACCATACTGTTTGATGGTCACTGCTGCTGAGGTGGGCTCCCACCTGGACATCTGAGACATTATCTGCATTAGTGAGCACTAAGTCGAGTATAGCTCCTTCTCTCGTGGGTTCCAACACCATTTGTTTGAACAAAGATACTTGCATGGCATCCACTATTGCTCTACTATTTTTAGTTTCTGCAGATGGGATTTTCCAGTCTACATCTGGGTGATAACGTTCAGCACAGGGCACAGGGCGCACTCCAGCAGGAGAGGGTGATAACGTTCAGCACAGGGCACACTCCGTCAGGAGAAGGTGATAACGTTCAGCCCAGGGCACAGGGCGCACTCCAGCAGGAGAGGGAGATAACGTTCAGCCCAGGGCACAGGGCACACTCCAGCAGGAGAGGGTGATAACGTTCAGCACAGGGCACAGGGCGCACTCCAGCAGGACAGGGTGATATCGTTCAGCACAGGGCACAGGGCGCACTCCAGCAGGAGAGGGTGATAACGTTCAGCCCAGGGCACAGGGCGCACTCCAGCAGGAGAGGGTGATAACGATCAGCACAGGGCGCACTCCATCAACAGAGGGTGATAACGTTCAGCCCAGGCACAGGGCGCACTCCAGCAGGAGAGGGTGATAACGTTCAGCACAGGGCACACTCCGTCAGGAGAAGGTGATAACGTTCAGCCCAGGGCACAGGGCACACTCCAGCAGGAGAGGGAGATAACGTTCAGCACAGGGCACACTCCGTCAGGAGAAGGTGATAACGTTCAGCCCAGGGCACAGGGCACACTCCAGCAGGAGAGGGAGATAACGTTCAGCCCAGGGCACAGGGCACACTCCAGCAGGAGAGGGTGATAACGTTCAGCACAGGGCACAGGGCACACTCCAGCAGGAGAGGGTGATAACGTTCAGCCCAGGCACAGGGCGCACTCCAGCAAGAGAGGGTGATAACGTTCAGCACAGGGCACAGGGCGCACTCCAGCAGGAGAGGGTGATAACGTTCAGCCCAGGGCAGAGGGCGCACTCCAGCAGGAGAGGGTGATAACGTTCAGCACAGGGCACAGGGCGCACTCCAGCAGGAGAGGGTGATAACGTTCAGCACAGGGCAGAGGGCGCACTCCAGCAGGAGAGGGTGATAACGTTCAGCCCAGGGCACAGGGCGCACTCCAGCAGGAGAGGGTGATAACGTTCAGCCCAGGGCACAGGGCGCACTCCAGCAGGAGAGGGTGATAACGTTCAGCCCAGTGCGCACTCCGTCAGGAGAAGGTGATAACGTTCAGCACAGGGCACACTCCAGCAGGAGAGGGTGATAACGTTCAGCACAGGGCACAGGGCGCACTCCAGCAGGACAGGGTGATATCGTTCAGCACAGGGCACAGGGCGCACTCCAGCAGGAGAGGGTGATAACGTTCAGCCCAGGGCACAGGGCGCACTCCAGCAGGAGAGGGTGATAACGATCAGCACAGGGCGCACTCCATCAACAGAGGGTGATAACGTTCAGCCCAGACACAGGGCGCACTCCAGCAGGAGAGGGTGATAACGTTCAGCACAGGGCACAGGGCGCACTCCAGCAGCAGAGGGTGATAACGTTCAGCTCAGGGCACAGGGCGCACTCCAGCAGGAGAGGGTGATAACGTTCAGCCCAGGGCACAGGGCGCACTCCAGCAGCAGAGGGTGATAACGTTCAGCCCAGGGCACAGGGCGCACTCCAGCAGCAGAGGGTGATAACGTTCAGCCCAGGGCACAGGGCGCACTCCAGCAGGAGAGGGTGATAACGTTCAGCACAGGGCACAGGGCGCACTCCAGCAGCAGAGGGTGATAACGTTCAGCACAGGGCGCACTCCGTCAGGAGAAGGTGATAACGTTCAGCCCAGGGCACAGGGCACACTCCAGCAGGAGAGGGTGATAACGTTCAGCCCAGGGCACAGGGCGCACTCCAGCAGGAGAGGGTGATAACGATCAGCACAGGGCGCACTCCATCAACAGAGGGTGATAACGTTCAGCTCAGGGCACAGGGCACACTCCAGCAGGAGAGGGTGATAACGTTCAGCCCAGGGCACAGGGCGCACTCCAGCAGCAGAGGGTGATAACGTTCAGCCCAGGGCACAGGGCGCACTCCAGCAGGAGAGGGTGATAACGTTCAGCACAGGGCACAGGGCGCACTCCAGCAGCAGAGGGTGATAAC
Organism: Rhinatrema bivittatum; assembly: GCF_901001135.1. Taxonomy (NCBI): domain Eukaryota; kingdom Metazoa; phylum Chordata; class Amphibia; order Gymnophiona; family Rhinatrematidae; genus Rhinatrema; species Rhinatrema bivittatum. The sequence continues at coordinate 16,239 of NW_021820502.1, read as the reverse complement.
GTTCAGCTCAGGGCACAGGGCGCACTCCAGCAGGAGAGGGTGATAACGTTCAGCCCAGGGCACAGGGCGCACTCCAGCAGCAGAGGGTGATAACGTTCAGCCCAGGGCACAGGGCGCACTCCAGCAGGAGAGGGTGATAACGTTCAGCACAGGGCACAGGGCGCACTCCAGCAGCAGAGGGTGATAACGTTCAGTACAGGGCGCACTCCGTCAGGAGAAGGTGATAACGTTCAGCCCAGGGCACAGGGCACACTCCAGCAGGAGAGGGTGATAACGTTCAGCCCAGGGCACAGGGCGCACTCCAGCAGGAGAGGGTGATAACGATCAGCACAGGGCGCACTCCATCAACAGAGGGTGATAACGTTCAGCTCAGGGCACAGGGCACACTCCAGCAGGAGAGGGTGATAACGTTCAGCCCAGGGCACAGGGCGCACTCCAGCAGCAGAGGGTGATAACGTTCAGCCCAGGGCACAGGGCGCACTCCAGCAGGAGAGGGTGATAACGTTCAGCACAGGGCACAGGGCGCACTCCAGCAGCAGAGGGTGATAACGTTCAGCACAGGGCGCACTCCGTCAGGAGAAGGTGATAACGTTCAGCCCAGGGCACAGGGCACACTCCAGCAGGAGAGGGTGATAACGTTCAGCCCAGGGCGCACTCCGTCAGGAGAGGGTGATAACGTTCAGCCCAGGGCACAGGGCGCACTCCAGCAGGAGAGGGTGATAACGTTCAGCCCAGGGCACAGGGCGTACTCCAGCAGCAGAGGGGGATAACGTTCAGCCCAGGGCACAGGGCGCACTCCAGCAGGAGAGGGTGATAACGTTCAGCCCAGGGCACAGGGCGCACTCCAGCAGCAGAGGGTGATAACGTTCAGCCCAGGCACAGGGCACACTCCAGCAGGAGAGGGTGATAACGTTCAGCACAGGGCACAGGGCGCACTCCAGCAGGAGAGGGTGATAACATTCAGCACAGGGCACAGGGCGCACTCCAGCAGGACAGGGTGATATCGTTCAGCCCAGGGCGCACTCCGTCAGGAGAAGGTGATAACGTTCAGCCCAGGGCACAGGGCACACTCCAGCAGGAGAAGGTGATAACGTTCAGCACAGGGCACACTCCAGCAGGAGAGGGTGATAACGTTCAGCCCAGGCACAGGGCGCACTCCAGCAGGAGAGGGTGATAACGTTCAGCACAGGGCACAGGGCGCACTCCAGCAGGAGAGGGTGATAACGTTCAGCTCAGGGCACAGGGCACACTCCAGCAGGAGAGGGTGATAACGTTCAGCCCAGGGCACAGGGCGCACTCCAGCAGCAGAGGGTGATAACGTTCAGCCCAGGGCACAGGGCGCACTCCAGCAGGAGAGGGTGATAACGTTCAGCCCAGGGCACAGGGCGCACTCCAGCAGCAGAGGGTGATAACGTTCAGCCCAGGCACAGGGCGCACTCCAGTCAGGAGAGGGTGATAACGTTCAGCCCAGGGCACAGGGCACACTCCAGCAGGAGAGGGTGATAACGTTCAGCCCAGGGCACAGGGCGCACTCCAGCAGGAGAGGGTGATAACGTTCAGCCCAGGGCACAGGGCGCACTCCAGCAGGAGAGGGTGATAACGTTCAGCCCAGGGCACAGGGCGCACTCCAGCAGGAGAGGGTGATAACGTTCAGCCCAGGGCACAGGGCGCACTCCAGCAGGAGAGGGTGATAACGTTCAGCCCAGGGCACAGGGCGCACTCCAGCAGCAGAGGGTGATAACGTTCAGCCCAGGCACAGGGCACACTCCAGCAGGAGAGGGTGATAACGTTCAGCACAGGGCACAGGGCGCACTCCAGCAGGAGAGGGTGATAACGTTCAGCCCAGGGCACAGGGCGCACTCCAGCAGGAGAGGGAGATAACGTTCAGCCCAGGGCACAGGGCGCACTCCAGCAGGAGAGGGAGATAACGTTCAGCCCAGGGCACAGGGCGCACTCCAGCAGGAGAGGGTGATAACGTTCAGCCCAGGGCGCACTCCAGCAGGAGAGGGTGATAACGTTCAGCCCAGGGCACAGGGCACACTCCAGCAGGAGAAGGTGATAACGTTCAGCCCAGGGCACTGGGCACACTCCAGCAGGAGAGGGTGATAACGTTCAGCACAGGGCACAGGGCGCACTCCAGCAGGAGAGGGTGATAACGTTCAGCCCAGGGCACAGGGCGCACTCCAGCAGGAGAGGGTGATAACGATCAGCACAGGGCGCACTCCATCAACAGAGGGTGATAACGTTCAGCCCAGGCACAGGGCGCACTCCAGCAGGAGAGGGTGATAACGTTCAGCACAGGGCACAGGGCGCACTCCAGCAGCAGAGGGTGATAACGTTCAGCTCAGGGCACAGGGCACACTCCAGCAGGAGAGGGTGATAACGTTCAGCCCAGGGCACAGGGCGCACTCCAGCAGCAGAGGGTGATAACGTTCAGCCCAGGGCACAGGGCGCACTCCAGCAGGAGAGGGTGATAACGTTCAGCACAGGGCACAGGGCGCACTCCAGCAGCAGAGGGTGATAACGTTCAGCACAGGGCGCACTCCGTCAGGAGAAGGTGATAACGTTCAGCCCAGGGCACAGGGCACACTCCAGCAGGAGAGGGTGATAACGTTCAGCCCAGGGCGCACTCCGTCAGGAGAAGGTGATAACGTTCAGCCCAGGGCACAGGGCACACTCCAGCAGGAGAGGGTGATAACGTTCAGCTCAGGGCAGGAGAGGGTGATAACGTTCAGCCCAAGGGCGCACTCCGTCAGTGGAGTGAAGAGTGGGTGACTCGCCAGAATGATGGCTATTGACACAATACCCTTATTAAATAAACATACACATGCTTACTGTGACTCCTACATCGCTCAAAGCTTCAACAGCAAGAGGTAATGGAAAAAAGGATTTGCACTCACAAAGAGGGGAGTAGCTGGCTTGTTACGGCGGTTACTACCCCAAACCAAATATGCCTGATACTTCACTTTCAATGCATATACAGCATAGCTCTCTGCTTCAATGACAGGGGAGAAGAATAACTGATACTTCACACATCCAGCAGAGCTCTCTGCTACAACGGCAAGGGAGAAGAAAAAGGGTTCGCACTCAAAAAGCGGGGAGTAGCTGGCTTGTTACGGCGGTTACTACCCCAAACCAAATGTGCCTGATACTTCACTTTCCATGCATATCCAGCATGGCTCTCTGCTTCATCGGCATGGGAGAAAGACTGATACATCACGCATTTCCAGCATAGCTCTCTGCTTCAACGGCAGGGGAAAAAAAAAACAAACCAAAAACAAAAACAAAAAACTGATGCTTCACGCATATCCTGCATAGCTTCAACGACAGGGGTGAAGAAAAAAAGGATCCGCAATCACAAAGCGAGGAGTAGCTGGCTTGTTACGGCGGTTACTACCCCAAACCAAATGTGCCTGATACTTCACTTTCAATGCATTTCCAGCATAGCTCTCTGCTTCAACGGCAGGGGAGAAGAAAAAAAAACCCAACAAGGGCTGTACAACATAGTCTAGGTAAAACAAATAAACATGGGTGTAGCTTGCTTATCGCGGCGGTTACTGCCCCTACTACCCCTAACTAATCAAGCTTGATATTTCACTTGGATGCAGCTCCATCACTGCTCTCTACATTAAAGGTGGGGGTGGAAGGGGAATAGAACAAGGAGCTAAGAGAAACAGATAAGTATGAGAGAAAAAATGTGTGAGGCTTGCTGGGCAGACTGGATGGGCCATTTGGTCTTCTTCTGCCGTCATTTCTATGTTTCTATGTTTCTATCTATAACGTTCAGCCCAGGGCACAGGGCACACTCCAGCAGGAGAGGGTGATAACGTTCAGCCCAGGCCACAGGGCACACTCCAGCAGGAGAGGGTGATAACGTTCAGCCCAGGGCACAGGGCACACTCCAGCAGGAGAGGGAGATAACGTTCAGCCCAGGGTGCACTCCAGCAGGAGAGGGTGATAACGTTCAGCCCAGGGCACAGGGCACAGGGCGCACTCCGGCCGAGAAAGAAAGACGTTTGCTTTGTCTCATTTGCATTTCCCCTTTTTCCCCCCTAGGATGAAATGTAATAAATGGAATATTTTCTGAAGGATATTTGTGAATTTTGCCTGCATAGAGTCTTCAGAAATTTAACTTTAGCAGTGTGGAAATCTGCAGGGTTCTTCTTTTTTTTTTTTTCTCCTGTTATTGTGAAGTAGTTTAGAATTACTCTTCTAACCCTGCATCTCAAGCTGAGTCTTTTTAATGCGATTTGTGGAAGCAGGTTCATCTGAAAACTGAGCTGGCTTGCAAGGGATGATAGCAGAATAGAGATTGGGTGGAAAGCTGAGACGGCAGTTTACTAATCCATTCCTTGAAGGTGTGAGCCGGTCAGGGCACTGTATTTGGATTTTCAGAAGGCGTTTGGCAAAGTTGCTCATGAGAGACTCCTCAGGAAATTGAAAAGTCACGGGTTAGGAGGCTTAAAGGACAGGAAAGAGAGAGTAGTATTAAGGGATCGGTTCTGGCAGTGGAGAGAGGTAACTAGTGGAGTGCCCCGGGGGACATGTCCTGGGACCAGAATTGTTTAACTTGTTTATTGATGATCTAGAAAGGGGAGCAGTAAGAAGATAAGACATGCCGTGCTGAGTCAGAGCAAAGTCACACAGCAGTGATGGCATAAAATGGTCCCTTCTAAGTCTCCCCAACATCCACCGCGCCCAGCATCCTCTCTCTTCCACTGGCCAACCCAGGTCATTAGGAAGTCCCTGCTCCATCCCAAAGAGTGGATCCATGAGTTGCTCTTCATTCCCAGGGATGAGCAGCGACTTTCCCAAGGCCAGCTGACTAATCATGGCTTATGGACGTTCCCTCCAGGAGCTTGTCCAATCCGCTTTTAAACCCCGCCGTGCTGGATGCCTTCACTCCATCTTCTGACAGCCTGATCGGGCATTGAGTGAAAAATGCTTTCTCCAATTTGTTTCATGGAACGTCTCCCTGTCCTAACGCTATCTGAAAGAGGAACTAACCTTTCCCTATTTACCCTTTTGCACTCCACTCATGATTTCATAAACTTCTGTCATATCCCCTCTCAGTGGCTCTTCTGCAGCTGCAAAGCCCTGTTGGCCTTTCCTTGTGAAGGAGCTGTTCTATTCCCTTTATCATTTCTGCTGTCCTTCTCTGCACCTTTGCTAGGTCCCCTACCTTTTATGAGACCAGGCAACCAGAAGTTCACACAGTAAGAACATAAGAACATAAGAAAATGCCATACTGGGTCAGACCAAGGGTCCATCAAGCCCAGCATCCTGTTTCCAACAGTGGCCAATCCAGGCCATAAGAACCTGGCAAGTACCCAAAAACTAAGTCTATTCCATGTAACCATTGCTAATGTCAGTGGCTATTCTCTAAGTGAACTTAATTAGTAGCAGGTAATGGACTTCTCCTCCAAGAACTTATCCAATCCTTTTTTAAACACAGCTATACTAACCGCACTAACCACATCCTCTGGCAACAAATTCCAGAGTTTAATTGTGCGTTGAGTAAAAAAGAACTTTCTCCGATTAGTTTTAAATGTGCCCCATGCTAACTTCATGGAGTGCCCCCTAGTCTTTCTATTATCCGAAAGAGTAAATAACCGATTCACATCTACCCGTTCTAGACCTCTCATGATTTTAAACACCTCTATCATATCCCTTCTCAGCCGTCTCTTCTCCAAGCTGAAAAGTCCTAACCTCTTTAGTCTTTCCTCATAGGGGAGCTGTTCCATTCCCCTTATCATTTTGGTAGCCCTTCTCTGTACCTTCTCCATCGCAATTATATCTTTTTTGAGATGTAGCGACCAGAATTGTACACAGTATTCAAGGTGCGGTCTCACCATGGAGCGATACAGAGGCATTATGACATTTTCCGTTTTATTCACCATTTCCTTCCTAATAATTCCTAACATTCTGTTTGCTTTTTTGACTGCTGCAGCACACTGAGCCGACGATTTTAAAGTATTATCCACTATGATGCCTAGATCTCTTTCCTGGGTGGTAGCTCCTAATATGGAACCTAACATCGTGTTGTTATGGTTTTGATGAATTGGTGAACCCCGGGCTAAGGTGAGAGCTGGCTCCGCCCACAGAGAGGAGCTCCGTGGGCCTCACCGTCAATGGGTGTGGTCTCAGCGACGTAGGACACAGCTGTGGTAGAGACTTTATTAAGGAGAAAAGATTGTACATAACCCGAGGAGCGGGAAATGTAATGAACACAGTCTTAGAGTCAAATACAGTAGTCAGGATGATGATGTATATATGAAGGTCCTGGTAGTGGCCCGCAGTGTGGGGTACACCCGGGAATTCCTGTAGGCTGATGTAAATACCTCTGAGTGCAGATCTGGTAGTGGCCCCCAGCGCGGGGTATGCCGAGGAAGCTGTACTGTAGAAGCCGAGGAGGCAGAGGTCGGTGATACAGGAACCAGGCCATAGACCTTGTATAGGTGGTGAAGTCCTGAGGCACAGATAGAGTAGTGTAGACAGACTGAAGAACGGTAGCGGCCCGGGGAACGGGGTATGCCATGGAATCTTCAGTAAGTTGATAGAAGTTGGAGAATGTACTCACACAAGGAAGTCCCAGCAGAGATACCCGAGGAGCGAGTCAAGAAGTCCCAGGCAGGAGGGCCCTCCGAGGAACGGATAGCCAAGACGCGGAAGAGTCCCCAAGGAGCGGGTACTGAGAGGGTGACTCTCACCCATTGAAGATGGTTTTCAGAAATGCTACATCAATGGTGTATCTTTCATTGACCTCCCAGCAGCATATGATGCTGTCAAGCATCGACTGCTGCTTTGGAAGATTTATGACATGACAAAGGACTGCCAGCTACTCCATACAATTCAAATACTTACCCAGAACCACCTATTCTATGCCAGACTCAGAGGAAAACAGAGATATTGGCACCTACAAGAGAATGGCCTACACGAATGACCAGCCAATCCATGAGAACACATACAGCTGTATTTCTGCTTCAACCTTGCAACAGTGGCACAAGCAGGAAACATCACCCATATCAAGCGCACTTTGACAGTCACAGAAGCCAGACTGACTGCCTACTATATTGTTATCAACTTCAACTAAATCTAAATAAGACACAGATCAGCTCCTTCCATCAATTAAATTACACCGCAAATAAAAAACTAAGCATCAGCTCCGATGGATACCCCTGGAATTTCTTATTTATTTATTTAACACTTTTCTATACCGGCATTCGTAGGACACATCATGTCGGTTTACAAGTAACTGAGAAAGGAAATTACAATGAAATTACAATGATTCACTGCGCAAATCCGCTATACCTCCGAGTGACCCTGGGCTGTACACTTCCCTTCAAGATCCAGATAATATAGAAACATAGAAACATAGAAATGACGGCAGAAGAAGACCAAACGGCCCATCCAGTCTGCCCAGCAAGCTTCACATTTTTTTTTCTCATACTTATCTGTTTCTCTTAGCTCTTTGGTGCTATTTCCCTTCCACCCCCACCATTAATGTAGAGAGCAGTGATGGAGCTGCAACCAAGTGAAATATCAAGCTTGATTAGTTATGGGTAGTAGGGGAAGTAACCGCCGCAATAAGCAAGCTACACCCATGCTTATTTGTTTTACCCAGACTGTGTTATTCAGCCCTTATTGGTTGTTTTTCTTCTCCCCTGTCGTTGAAGCAGGGAGCTATGCTGGATATGCGTGTAGTATCCGTTTTTCTTCTCCCCTGCCGTTGAAGCAGAGAGCTATGCTGGATATGCGTGAAGTATCAGTTTTTCTTCTCCCCTGCCGTTGAAGCAGGATATGCATTGAAAGTGAAGTATCAGGCTTATTTGGTTTGGGGTAGTAACCGCCGTAACAAGCCAGCTACTCCCCGCTTTGTGAGTGCGAATCCTTTTTTCTTCTCCCCTGCTGTTGAAGCAGAGAGCTATGCTGGATATGCGTGAAGTATCAGTTTTTCTTCTCCCCTGCCGTTGAAACAGAGAGCTATGCTGGATATGCGTGAAGTATCAGTTTTTCTTCTCCTCTGCCGTTGAAGCAGAGAGCTATGCTGGATATGCATTGAAAGCGAAGTATCAGGCTTAATTGGTTTGGGGTAGTAACCGCCGTAACAAGCCAGCTACTCCCCACTTTGTGAGTGCAAATCCTTTTTTCCACATTTCCTCTTGGTGTTGTAGCTTAGAGCGATGTTGGAGTCACAGTAACCATGTGTATGTTTATTGAATAAGGGTATTATCTCCAGGCAGTAGCCGTCATTCTGGCGAGCCACCCACTCTTTATTGACGGCCTCTTGATTTTATGGATCCACAGTGTTTATCCCACGCCCCTTTGAAGTCCTTCACAGTTCTGGTCTTCACCACTTCCTTCGGAAGGGCATTCCAGGCATCCACCACCCTCTCCGTGAAGAAATACTTCCTGGCATTGGTTCTGAATCTTCCTCCCTGGAGCTTCAAATCGTGACCCCTGGTTCTGCTGATTTTTTTCCTATGGAAAAGGTTTGTCGTTGTCTTTGGATCATTAAAACCTTTCAAGTATCTGAAAGTCTGTATCATATCACCTCTGCTCCTCCTTTCCTCCAGGGTGTACATATTTAGATTCTTCAATCTCTCCTCATAAGTCATTTGATGAAGACCTTCCACCTTTTTGGTCGCCCTTCTCTGGACCGCCTCCATCTTGTCTCTGTCTCTTCGGAGATACAGTCTCCAGAACTGAACACAATACTCCAGGTGAGGTCTCACCAAGGACCTGTACAAGGGGATAATCACTTCCCTTTTCTTACTCGATATTCCTCTCTCTATGCAGCCCAGCATTCTTCTGGCTTTAGCTATCGCCTTGTCACATTGTTTCGCCGACTTCAGATCATTAGACACCATCACCCCAAGGTCTCTCTCCTGCTCCGTGCACATCAGCCTTTCTCCCCCCATCGAATACAGTTCATTCGGATTTCCATTCCCCATATGCATGTCTTTGCACTTCTTGGCATTGAATGTCAGCTGCCATGTCTTCGACCACTCTTCCATCTTCCTTAAATCCCGTCTCATTCTCTCCACTCCTTCCGGCGTGTCCACTCTGTTGCAGATCTTAGTGTCATCTGCAAAAAGACATACCTTACCTTCTATCCCTTCCGCAATGTCGCTCACAAAGATATTGAAAAGGACCGATCCCAACACCGATCCCTGCGGTACACCACTTAAAACCGCTCTCTCTTCAGAGAGAGTTCCATTTACCATCACACATTGTCTTCTGTCCGTCAACCAGTTTGCAATCCAGGCCCCCACCTCGGCACTCACTCCTAAGCTTCTCATTTTATTCACCAGTCTCCTGTGCGGGACAGTGTCAAAAGCTTTGCTGAAATCCAAGTAGATGACATCGAGTGCTCTTCCTTGATCCAATTCCTTGGTTACCCAGTCAAAAAAGTCAATCAGATTTGTCTGACAGGATCTTCCAATGGTGAATCCATGCTGCCTCTGGTCCAGCAATTCTCCCGACTGTGGATAGTTCACTATTCTCTCTTTCAACAGTGACTCCATTACTTTTCCCACCACCGAAGTGAGGCTAACCGGTCTGTAGTTACCAGCCTCTTCTCTGTTCCCACTCTTGTGAAGCGGGACCACCACCGCTCTCCTCCAATCATTCGGCACCACTCCCGTTTCTAGGGATCTATTGAATAGGTCACACAGCGGACCTGCCAGCACATCTCTGAGCTCCCTCAGTATTCTGGGATGAACTTCATCAGGCCCCATGGCTTTGTCCACTTTCAGTTTCACCAGCTCTTCCCATACATTTTCTACTGTAAATGGAGTTACATCTACTCCCCTCCCCTCCAGTTTCTTGTTAACTAGTGTCGGTCCTTCTCCAGGGTCCTCTTTAGTGAACACAGAACTGAAGTATTCATTTAATATTTCTGCTATTTCTTTGTCTCTCTCCACACATTGATCCTTTCCACCTTTCAATTTCACTATACCACTTTGAACTTTTCTCTTTTCACTGATGTATCTGAAAAATGTTTTGTTACCACTCTTTACCTCTTTGGCAATCCTCTCTTCCGCTTGACTTTTTGCCATCTTGATTAATTTCTTCGTCTCCCTCAGTTCTACCAGATATTCTTCTTTGTGTTCCTCCTTTTGGGATCTTTTATATTTCTTGAACGCTGTTCTTTTAGCCTTTATTTTATCAGCCACCTCCTTTGAGAACCAGATAGGTTTCATTTTTCTTTTGCTTTTCTTTACTTTTCTAACATATAGATTAGTTGCCTTGGTGATTGCTCCTTTTAGATTGGTCCACTGTTGATCCACATCTCTCGTTTTCCCAGCCTTTTATATATGAGAAGTAAGGTGCATACCTGAACCATCAGCTGTAGATGTCTCAAACTATAATAATCATATAGAGATCCTTTTAGATTTCCCACTAATATTTTACAAGGACCTGACCAGAATAAGAAGTAACTTGGTATGTTCCATTTCTAAGAGCACCCTTTGTGATGTACCATAATGCAATGCTCCTGGACAGGGACAGAGACACCCTAGTGAAGGTCAAGTAGTCATTCTAGAAAGTTCCTATAGGTAGAGTAAAGAGCAGGATATCTTCCAGCACAGGGGAGGAGTCCTATAAAAGATCCCAGGAGGAGGACAGAGTAGATGTTCTTCTAAAAGTATTTTCAAATGTTCTAGGATAGAGGACCAAGGAGTAGAAGCTTTGCTAGAGGAGAGGGAGATGGCTCTTGTACAGAATTCTCAGGGAAGGGAAGTACATAAGATATGCCATACTGGGTCAGTCCAAAGGTCCATCAAGCCCAGTATTCTCTTACCAACAGTGGCCAAGCCAGGTCACAAGTACCTGGCAGGATCCCAAGGGGTAGAGAGATATCAAGCTGCTTATTCCAAGAATATGCAGTGGATTTTTGCAACTCTGCCTTAATAATGGTTTATGGACTTTTCCTCCAGGAATTTGTCCAAACCTTTTTTAAACACAGCTACACTAATAGCTTTCACCACATCCTCTGGCAATGAATTCCAGAGTTTAATTATGCATTGAATAAAAAAATATTTTCTCCTATTTGTCTTCAATGTATCACCTTCTCTTTGAATGCAGATTTCAAATAGGCAGACCCGAAAGGCTCTGGCATCCTAACAGTGATCTGCTGTGACCCTAAGAATGGAGAGGAGTAAACTGACTAATCCGGTCAGTGTAACCAAGTGCCAGTGCTGTGCTACCCATTGACAGAAGAGAAGCTGCGTCAAAACGATGATAAACAGCTGAAGAGGAGTCTTGCTTGAGAACGAGCAGTGTGAGAGATGTGGAGAAACTGGATTTGCAGGTAGGAAGGTTCCTGAAGAGGGTAAAAATAATTCTCTTACCCATATAAAGAGGGAATCACCGCCACTGAGGGCTTGTGGAAACCCTCTCTGATTGCGTGCTGTGTAAGTGTAAATCTCAGAAGTGCACTGGATGCCCAGCTCTTACCACTGGAACACGATCCTTGTGTGTGAGGAATGCTTTGTGGGTTCCAGCAAGGGGCTGAGAGCTGAAGCTTCCTTCTGACCTTTCCCGGGACAGAGAGTGGAAGGGGCTGTTACAGTCAGAATTGCCCTACGTTACTCCAGTGCTAATTACTGCAGTGACGTACGTAGCCCGACATGAGAGCACTCAGCCTTGGGAGATCGGGCCATGCCAGTCCCTTGATCTGGCACTTGATGGGGGATTTCGGGGCCACCTGCCAGTATTAGGTGTTAGTGTGGGCACGCTAAGATTTAATGCTTGGTCCAAGGCAGGTGTTACATTGTAGGCCTTAATGATTCCTCGCTATTTAGTATCCGCCCATTAAAGCCTAATTTACAAGTGACATGTGTGTACATTGCTAATTTTGGTACACGCAGGCCAACGTTTGCCAGAACGGGGCTAGCGTGCATGCTGCTAGGACCTTAGTGCATGGCAAGTTATTCCACATGCTGGCTAAAGAGCCTTAGCACACATGCTAACCTTTACAGGACAATTTCAAAGCAATTTACATTTTAAATGTGGAAATCAGCTGTCTGAAAAGCCACCTTGAGCATTATCTGGAAGGGCTAAAGCTCCAGAAACGATACTTACCAATCTGGTCCGTATTCAAAGAGCTTGCTTGGCTGACCTTTGGAGACGGCCCTGCTTTGCCCTGCTCCCTGGCTACATTTTGTCTGGGAGGACTCTTTGCCTGCACAAAACACTTGCACCTTGCATAGAGGCAGTGATGGGGACATAGCTAGGGTGCGATTTCAGCTTCTCCAGGCAGCCTTCAAGTTATCTGCATAAGTTTAACTGGGTAACTTTACATAGACACTGAAAAATAAAGGCCAGTGAGGAGAGACATCAAAAATATCCACTATATCAAGGCAATCCAAAAGAAACACTTGTAAATGACTTTAAACATAACCACAGCCCTCATACCCGTACACCGCTGCTTTCAGTATAATCACCGGTCTGCAAACTGGTTTCTAAAAATGTGCTGAATAGTGACTAACACTTGTAAAACATCGAAATATCGAGTTACTGCGGAAGCAGTGAGCTAATGCTGGACCAGTGCGAGGACCCAGTCCAGGACTGATGGATCAGACAGCATAAGAACGGGAGCTGCGTGTGCGGATGGAAGATGATATTGTGCTGTTGAAAGATAGGTGTGTACTGTGCACTATTGTTCACTATCGGGCCGATACAGTACAGTGCGCTCCGATACCGCCATTGGACGCGCGTTTTCGACGCACTAGCGTTACCACTTATTCAGTAAGGGGCCGAAAACGCGTGTCCAAGCCCCCGAACCTAATAGCGCCCGCAACATGCAAATGCACATTGATGGCCCTATTAGGTATTCCCGCGCGATTCAGAAAACAAAATGTGCAGCCAAGCCGCACATTTTGCTTTCAGAAATTAGCGCCTACCCAAAGGTAGGCGCTAATTTCTTCAGGCACTGGGAAAGTGCACAGAAAAGCAGTAAAAACTGCTTTTCTGTGCACTCTCTGACTTATTATCATGACGATATTAAGTCAGAGGTCCCGAAGAGTAAAAAAAGTAAAAAAAAAAATTTGAAGTTGGCCCGCGGCTGTTGGTCGAAAACCGGACGCTCAATTTTGCTGGCGTCCGGTTTCCGAGCCCGTGGATGTCAGCGGGCTCAAGAACAGACGCCGGCAAAATTGAGCGTCGGCTGTCAAACCCGCTGACAGCCGCTGCTCCGGTCCAAAAGGAGGCGCTAGGGACGCGCTAGTGTCCCTAGCGCCTCCTTTTGCCCGTTTCTACCGCCGGGCCTAATTTAAATACAGAATCGCGCGCACAGGAGAGTGGGCATTCGCTCTCCCGAGGACTTTACTGTATCGGCCCGTATGAAAGCACAATTTGTTTTGAGCACAAGTGTTAGTCACTATTCAGCGCATTTCTAGAAACCAATTTGCAGACCTGTGATTATACAGAAAACAGCAGCATTTTTGGAACATTTATTGCAAATGGTGCGATGTATGGGTAAGAGGACTATGGCAACTTCAGGACTGCTCTTCAGCACGAACAAAGTCAGCCAGATAAGTTATCCGGCTAACTCTGAATATTGAAGTTATCTGGCTGAATATTGAAGTTTATTTCCTAAGCAGGGGAAATAAAGAGCACTGTATCAGGACAGCACAGACTGGACTTTGACCTTTTCTCCATAGTGAAACAGAAGAGAAACTTAAACTCACAGCGATCACGGGCAGAGAGTTTCTGCACAATATCTGCCTTCTCCTCCTGGCCAGGGCCTCCCTGTTCCCTTCTGGACGGGCTCTTTATTTCCCCTGCTCAGGGCGACACCCTGACGACTGAAGCTCTCGTGCGTCATTTCCAGCGATCACCATGGTTTTGAGACCTTGACAGACGGACTGAGTGGGCCAAATGTCCTTCCTTGCCCAGATCCACCAAGTATGCCTGATGCTATCTACTGATTCTCAGAGACATTTCCGGTATTTTCCTTGTGGCAACTCCAGCAAGGACCTGTCACCGCCTCTACCACCCCCCCAACCAACACCGCCTCAATCTCTAGTATCTGAACGTTGTGGCGATAGGAGTGGGATGTCTCGTCTGAGCGCCAGCACAGACCAGAGACCCCCGCTAAAAAGAGAATAAAAATGTATGGGGTGACCTGTCTGCAGCAGCAGCCCCGACATTAAGAACAGCGGGCAAGGGGGCTAGTGCTGCCTGCATAGACATTAAGAACAGCGGGCAAGGGGGCTAGTGCTGCCTGCATAGACATTAAGAACAGCGGGCAAGGGGGCTAGTGCTGCCTGCATAGACAGGGACTTATAGGAACTTAGAGCCAGACAGACTAGAGGTGTGTGTGGGTGGGGTTTGGGAATACAAAAGAGAAATGTTTTCTTTCTCCGTGACTCCGGTGAAGCGGTGGTGCTCCTCTAAATGTAGAGAGGTCCCAGCTACAGGAAAAAACATTTCAAGCCAGCATGCAGCGATTTACTCAAGGCCCTCACAGAGGGGCAACAGCAGCTATAAAGTGTGCTACAGAGCCAGAGTGCCCGCAGCAAGCGCTACAGAGCCAGAGTGCCCGCAGCAGGCACTACAGAGTTACATGGCACTAGTTACATGGTCCACATGGACCATGTAACTAGAGAACCTACTGACAGGCCGCAGCCAGGCTGCCTTCCAAGCTTCAGACCCTACTGGAAGGGCCAGCCATGCAGAGGTTAAAGCCGTCATACTCCAGAGAGCTTGGGGCACTGGCGGCAGTTTTGGTAGGGGAGTCCTTCAACCTGGGGAGAAGTCCACAAAGCCTGTTCTCCTGGCTAAAAGATAAAGGCTGGAAATGACTACAACCTGAAGGGAAACTGATGTTCCAAACTGATGGACCAGCCTATTTGACAGCGACTTTGCCAGCACCCAAGATCACCATAGAGACAGCCTTAGAAGTGGCTGATGCCTTCCATCAGGCACAATCGATGCCTGAGAGACCACCACCACCACCACCACTGGTACTGGGATGCCACAATCCGAAAGCAAGACATCAGTCACAGGATCCAGGTCCGCTGCTCTGCTTCAACTATGGAGAGGGAGATCACTTCTCCTGTGACTGTCTTCAGGCAAGAGGTAATCCTCCAGATGTCAATGGGAGGACCCCACATTTTTGAAACTTTGTGGACAGCCCCCTGGCCCGGGGTTCTCCACTTTTGTGGGTCTTATGGAACTGTCTCTCCCATGCAAGCCCTGGTAGACTCGGGAAGCGTATAGACTGTCATCCAGAGAGGGTCTAGTAAAGAGAATACAGATCAGTTGTGAGAAGGCAGTGTCCCTCGCCTATATACTTGGTGACCAGCAACAACATCCGACCAGCCATATCTTACCGATGACTCCAGCTGGACAAGCTAGCATAGAAGTGGGAGTACTTCCCAATCTCCCATACTCTGTTGTTCTGGAATGAGACTCTCGAGCCAGCTTGTGACTAATCCGACCAGATCAGAACACAGTGAGGCATCTTTCCCTGAGGCCTCCCTGTTAGAAGATGTGGACTTGTACTCCAAGACACTGGCAATGCCAGAAAAAAACCCTCCAGTGGTTTCCAGCATTTAAAGGCAGCCATAGACAGAGTGTCTGGAGTAGAGGAGGTTCCCTAAGCACTCCCTGAGCCCTTAGTTGATGCTCCAGAGTGGGACAGGGAGAGTAACCCACAGTAATTTTAGGAGTACCCAAGTAGATGACGAGTCACCTAAGTTTGCCTGGGAACATAGGATAGGCAGGGTCTGAGGGCCATAACTCAATTTCCCCCTTCCTCGTCATGAAGAAGGGTGTAAAGTATCAGGTTGCCAAAAGAGAAGGTCAAGCTGAGGGGGAGGGTTTGTAGAGGAGTCTATATCAGGATCCCCTTAAAAGACCAGGACCAGCCATTTAGCCTGGTCTACCTTAAGGCCATGAACCAGGGGAACCTCATCTGGCAGGGCATTGCCCTAAGCAGGAGAAAAAAGAGCAGGTCCAGGAGGAAACAGAGAAGCCCGGGGAGGAGGAGAGACTGGCGGATACTTTTCAGATACTGTCCGTCCATGTTTGCTGCAAGTCTTGATTTAAGTTGATAAGGTAAATGGGTCGTTTCTGCTATTGTTCTGTTTCCTTGTAAATAAAACATATTCTGTGGAGAAAAGGCTGCTTGCACGATATCACAGTGGCAGGAAAGATGACATGTGATTAGAAAGGAGCAGTGAGCCCAGGCATCGGAACAGGAGTGTCGTGGGAATGGGATTGGCAGAG
>NW_021820501.1:0-24408 GCF_901001135.1 Rhinatrema bivittatum | reverse complement strand
AAATGTACAAATGCATTGAAAACCTGGTTCTAACAGTGAAAGAAACACATTTCAGCATGAGAAAATCACTTTTGCATGTTTCACTCAAAACTTGCATTTTCTCCTCAGAAATGTACAAATGCATTGAAAACTTGGTTCTAACAGTGAAAGAAACACATTTCAGCATGAGAAAATCACTTTTGCATGTTTCACTCAAAACTTGCATTTTCTCCTCAGAAATGTACAAAACCATTGAAAACTTGGTTCTAACAGTGAAAGAAACACATTTCAGCATGAGAAAATCACTTTTGTTACTTTCACTCAAAACTTGCATTTTCTGCTCAGAAATGTACAAATGCATTGAAAACCTGGTTCTAACAGTGAAAGAAACACATTTCAGCATGAGAAAATCACTTTTGTAACTTTCACTCAAAACTTGCATTTTCTGCTCAGAAATGTACAAATGCATTGAAAACCTGGTTCTAACAGTGAAAGAACACATTTCAGCATGAGAAAATCACTTTTGCATGTTTCACTCAAAACTTGCATTTTCTCCTCAGAAATGTACAAAACCATTGAAAACTTGGTTCTAACAGTGAAAGAAACACATTTCAGCATGAGAAAATCACTTTTGCATGTTTCACTCAAAACTTGCATTTTCAGCTCAGAAATGTACAAATGCATTGAAAACCTGGTTCTAACAGTGAAAGAAACACATTTCAGCATGAGAAAATCACTTTTGCATGTTTCACTCAAAACTTGCATTTTCTCCTCAGAAATGTACAAATGCATTGAAAACTTGGTTCTAACAGTGAAAGAAACACATTTCAGCATGAGAAAATCACTTTTGCATGTTTCACTCAAAACTTGCATTTTCTCCTCAGAAATGTACAAAACCATTGAAAACTTGGTTCTAACAGTGAAAGAAACACATTTCAGCATGAGAAAATCACTTTTGCATCTTTCACTCAAAACTTGCATTTTCAGCATCAGAAATGTACAAAACCATTGAAAACTTGGTTCTAACAGTGAAAGAAACACATTTCAGCATGAGAAAATCACTTTTGCATGTTTCACTCAAAACTTGCATTTTGTCCTCAGAAATGTACAAAACCATTGAAAACTTGGTTCTAACAGTGAAAGAAACACATTTCAGCATGAGAAATTCACTTTTGCATGTTCCACTCAAAACTTGCATTTTCTCCCAGAAATGTACAAATGCATTGAAAACTTGGTTCTAACAGTGAAAGAAACACATTTCAGCATGAGAAAATCACTTTTGCATGTTTCACTCAAAACTTGCATTTTCTCCTCAGAAATGTACAAAACCATTGAAAACTTGGTTCTAACAGTGAAAGAAACACATTTCAGCATGAGAAAATCACTTTTGTTACTTTCACTCAAAACTTGCATTTTCTGCTCAGAAATGTACAAATGCATTGAAAACCTGGTTCTAACAGTGAAAGAAACACATTTCAGCATGAGAAAATCACTTTTGTTACTTTCACTCAAAACTTGCATTTTCTGCTCAGAAATGTACAAAACCATTGAAAACTTGGTTCTAACAGTGAAAGAAACACATTTCAGCATGAGAAAATCACTTTTGCATGTTTCACTCAAAACTTGCATTTTGTCCTCAGAAATGTACAAAACCATTGAAAACTTGGTTCTAACTGTGAAAGAACACATTTCAGCATGAGAAAATCACTTTTGCATGTTTCACTCAAAACTTGCATTTTCTGCTCAGAAATGTACAAAACCATTGAAAACTTGGTTCTAACTGTGAAAGAAACACATTTTAACATGAGAAATTCACTTTTGCATGTTTCACTCAAAACTTGCATTTTCTGCTCAGAAATGTACAAATGCATTGAAAACCTGGTTCTAACTGTGAAAGAAACACATTTCAGCATGAGAAAATCACTTTTGTAACTTTCACTCAAAACTTGCATTTTCTGCTCAGAAATGTACAAATGCATTGAAAACCTGGTTCTAACAGTGAAAGAACACATTTGAGCATGAGAAAATCATTTTTGCATGTTTCACTCAAAACTTGCATTTTCTCCCCAGAAATGTCCAAATGCATTGAAAACTTGGTTCTAACAGTGAAAGAAACACATTTCAGCATGAGAAAATCACTTTTGCATGTTTCACTCAAAACTTGCATTTTCTCCTCAGAAATGTACAAAACCATTGAAAACTTGGTTCTAACAGTGAAAGAAACACATTTCAGCATGAGAAAATCACTTTTGTTACTTTCACTCAAAACTTGCATTTTCTGCTCAGAAATGTACAAATGCATTGAAAACCTGGTTCTAACAGTGAAAGAAACACATTTCAGCATGAGAAAATCACTTTTGTTACTTTCACTCAAAACTTGCATTTTCTGCTCAGAAATGTACAAAACCATTGAAAACTTGGTTCTAACAGTGAAAGAAACACATTTCAGCATGAGAAAATCACTTTTGCATGTTTCACTCAAAACTTGCATTTTGTCCTCAGAAATGTACAAAACCATTGAAAACTTGGTTCTAACTGTGAAAGAACACATTTCAGCATGAGAAAATCACTTTTGCATGTTTCACTCAAAACTTGCATTTTCTGCTCAGAAATGTACAAATGCATTGAAAACCTGGTTCTAACTGTGAAAGAAACACATTTCAGCATGAGAAAATCACTTTTGTAACTTTCACTCAAAACTTGCATTTTCTGCTCAGAAATGTACAAATGCATTGAAAACCTGGTTCTAACAGTGAAAGAACACATTTGAGCATGAGAAAATCATTTTTGCATGTTTCACTCAAAACTTGCATTTTCTCCCCAGAAATGTCCAAATGCATTGAAAACTTGGTTCTAACAGTGAAAGAAACACATTTCAGCATGAGAAAATCACTTTTGCATGTTTCACTCAAAACTTGCATTTTCTCCTCAGAAATGTACAAAACCATTGAAAACTTGGTTCTAACAGTGAAAGAAACACATTTCAGCATGAGAAAATCACTTTTGTTACTTTCACTCAAAACTTGCATTTTCTGCTCAGAAATGTACAAATGCATTGAAAACCTGGTTCTAACAGTGAAAGAAACACATTTCAGCATGAGAAAATCACTTTTGTTACTTTCACTCAAAACTTGCATTTTCTGCTCAGAAATGTACAAATGCATTGCAAACCTGGTTCTAACAGTGAAAGAACACATTTCAGCATGAGAAAATCACTTTTGCATGTTTCACTCAAAACTTGCATTTTCTCCTCAGAAATGTACAAAACCATTGAAAACTTGGTTCTAACAGTGAAAGAAACACATTTCAGCATGAGAAAATCACTTTTGCATGTTTCACTCAAAACTTGCATTTTCAGCTCAGAAATGTACAAATGCATTGAAAACCTGGTTCTAACAGTGAAAGAACACATTTGAGCATGAGAAAATCATTTTTGCATGTTTCACTCAAAACTTGCATTTTCTCCCCAGAAATGTCCAAATGCATTGAAAACTTGGTTCTAACATTGAAAGAAACACATTTCAGCGTGAGAAAATCACTTTTGTATGTTTCACTCAAAACTTGCATTTTCTCTTCAGAAATGTACAAAACCATTGAAAACTTGGTTCTAACAGTGAAAGAACACATTTCAGCATGAGAAATTCACTTTTGCATCTTTCACTCAAAACTTGCATTTTCAGCACAGAAATGTACAAAACCATTGAAAACTTGGTTCTAACAGTGAAAGAAACACATTTCAGCATGAGAAAATCACTTTTGCATGTTTCACTCAAAACTTGCATTTTGTCCTCAGAAATGTACAAAACCATTGAAAACTTGGTTCTAACAGTGAAAGAAACACATTTCAGCATGAGAAATTCACTTTTGCATGTTCCACTCAAAACTTGCATTTTCTCCCCAGAAATGTACAAATGCATTGAAAACTTGGTTCTAACAGTGAAAGAAACACATTTCAGCATGAGAAAATCACTTTTGCATGTTTCACTCAAAACTTGCATTTTCTCCTCAGAAATGTACAAAACCATTGAAAACTTGGTTCTAACAGTGAAAGAACACATTTCAGCATGAGAAAATCACTTTTGTTACTTTCACTCAAAACTTGCATTTTCTGCTCAGAAATGTACAAATGCATTGAAAACCTGGTTCTAACAGTGAAAGAAACACATTTCAGCATGAGAAAATCACTTTTGTTACTTTCACTCAAAACTTGCATTTTCTGCTCAGAAATGTACAAAACCATTGAAAACTTGGTTCTAACAGTGAAAGAAACACATTTCAGCATGAGAAAATCACTTTTGCATGTTTCACTCAAAACTTGCATTTTCTCTTCAGAAATGTACAAAACCATTGAAAACTTGGTTCTAACAGTGAAAGAACACATTTCAGCATGAGAAATTCACTTTTGCATCTTTCACTCAAAACTTGCATTTTCAGCACAGAAATGTACAAAACCATTGAAAACTTGGTTCTAACAGTGAAAGAAACACATTTCAGCATGAGAAAATCACTTTTGCATGTTTCACTCAAAACTTGCATTTTGTCCTCAGAAATGTACAAAACCATTGAAAACTTGGTTCTAACTGTGAAAGAACACATTTCAGCATGAGAAAATCACTTTTGCATGTTTCACTCAAAACTTGCATTTTCTGCTCAGAAATGTACAAAACCATTGAAAACTTGGTTCTAACTGTGAAAGAAACACATTTTAACATGAGAAATTCACTGTTGCATGTTTCACTCAAAACTTGCATTTTCTGCTCAGAAATGTACAAATGCATTGAAAACCTGGTTCTAACAGTGAAAGAAACACATTTCAGCATGAGAAAATCACTTTTGTAACTTTCACTCAAAACTTGCATTTTCTGCTCAGAAATGTACAAATGCATTGAAAACCTGGTTCTAACAGTGAAAGAACACATTTGAGCATGAGAAAATCACTTTTGCATGTTTCACTCAAAACTTGCATTTTCTCCCCAGAAATGTCCAAATGCATTGAAAACTTGGTTCTAACAGTGAAAGAAACACATTTCAGCATGAGAAAATCACTTTTGCATGTTTCACTCAAAACTTGCATTTTCTCCTCAGAAATGTACAAAACCATTGAAAACTTGGTTCTAACAGTGAAAGAAACACATTTCAGCATGAGAAAATCACTTTTGTTACTTTCACTCAAAACTTGCATTTTCTGCTCAGAAATGTACAAATGCATTGAAAACCTGGTTCTAACAGTGAAAGAAACACATTTCAGCATGAGAAAATCACTTTTGTTACTTTCACTCAAAACTTGCATTTTCTACTCAGAAATGTACAAATGCATTGCAAACCTGGTTCTAACAGTGAAAGAACACATTTCAGCATGAGAAAATCACTTTTGCATGTTTCACTCAAAACTTGCATTTTCTCCTCAGAAATGTACAAAACCATTGAAAACTTGGTTCTAACAGTGAAAGAAACACATTTCAGCATGAGAAAATCACTTTTGCATGTTTCACTCAAAACTTGCATTTTCAGCTCAGAAATGTACAAAACCATTGAAAACTTGGTTCTAACAGTGAAAGAAACACATTTCAGCATGAGAAAATCACTTTTGCATGTTTCACTCAAAACTTGCATTTTGTCCTCAGAAATGTACAAAACCATTGAAAACTTGGTTCTAACTGTGAAAGAACACATTTCAGCATGAGAAAATCACTTTTGCATGTTTCACTCAAAACTTGCATTTTCTGCTCAGAAATGTACAAAACCATTGAAAACTTGGTTCTAACTGTGAAAGAAACACATTTCAGCATGAGAAATTCACTTTTGCATGTTTCACTCAAAACTTGCATTTTCTGCTCAGAAATGTACAAATGCATTGAAAACCTGGTTCTAACAGTGAAAGAAACACATTTCAGCATGAGAAAATCACTTTTGTAACTTTCACTCAAAACATAGGAGGGCTCGGGCTTACTGGCCCGAGCCCGCCCCAATAACGGACGCGCCACCCTCGAGGGCGGCGGTCCGCGTGAAGTAAAGGGGCGGAAGAGGCTAGCGAAGACGTCATCGGTCGGGGCTCGCGGCGCCGACCGATGACGCACAAGACCCCTTAAAGGGTCGAGAGGGCGATACAGCCGCCCCTTTTCAGCCACTTGCGAGGCGAGGCGAGCGGGAGGACGCGAGCAGCAGATCGGGACGAGGCGGAGGCGGTTAGCGGCCCGGGAAGCGAACGGAAGTCGGAGCAGGCAGAGGAGCAAGCCGGAGCGGTCCAGGAGCAAGTAGGCAATTAAAAAAAAAAAAAAAAAAAAAAACCATGCCGGTTCCTCGCGCCTCGGCATTGCCGCACCGCCGGCCGCCGCCGCGCCACTCCGCCGCCCCCCCCTTGCCGCATCACCATATTGCTCGCCGTGCTCGCATGACGCCCCCCCCCCCGCAGGCCCGCCGCCGCACGCTCGCTCGCCCTGCCGCCGCACTGCCGCCGAAACGGCCGGCACACACAAAAAAAAAAAAAAAAAAAAGACAAAAAAACAGCGCGAAAGTCACCCACCGGTGGACCCTTCCCCCCCCCCCCCCCGAATGCGCCTGGCCCGCGCAGATGGAGGAGGAACCCCCTGCAGCCATTCTCCGCGACGGAGAACCACGTGGGCGGGAGGTCGGGAAAGCGCGCCGGAGTACCACGTGGGGTGGAGGTCGGGAAAGCGGGGCCCCAGGGGCTCCAAGTGGCTTTTTCTCCGCGGCATGGAAAGGGGGGCACAGGAAATTAACGGTACTTGGCCCTGGTTCCACAGTAGTAAGAGCTGGGATAGAAACCCGAGAGAGCTGAGCTCCCGTCCCAGGCTCTCACCGCCAGCCGTTCACACGAGGTCCCGGGAAGAGAAAAAGTGTGGAGACCTGGTCTCCGGGATGCCTTATCCCCCTGCATATGGCATTGGGAAGAAAGGGGAGGGACAGGACCGCAGGGTGACAACGTGAGGTTGGAGAGGGGTGTAGCGGGTAGCTGGAAAAAGGGGGCCGGTGACCCCTAACGCAATGCGGCGGAGGGCGGAGCGGACTGCAGGGAACACAGAGAATTTTGGGGGGAACCTCGTAGCGTCGACGCGGGAGCCCGGAGAGTTTGAGGTGGCAGGATGGGGGGCACTCCGGCCCCGCAGACAGTAGACATGAGTTTGATCACATGGAGGGAGTTAAAACGTTAGGAAGAGTCAAGTTTTCGGGCCGCCAGGCGGAGTCATGGGGATCGGGCATAAACAAAGAAGAAATTTACAAGCGAGCCAGCGCAGCTTGCCCAGATCGCGCCATCAGCACGGGGAGGGGGCCCCCGGCGTATGGCAGGGAGGGGGCCCCGGGAGCGACACGGTTGCGGGGAGGGGGGGGGTCCGCAGAAGGCCAGCCAGACACTCGGAGGTCGCAGGCAGGGCAGCATCTTTGTCTTTATAGACAGAAGACCACGAGTTTGAATCCCACCGAGGGAGGGTGGGTGAAAGGGGTTAATAGTCAATTTTTCATCTGGACAAGTCAGGGGGGCAGTAGATAACACGGCACGGGGGACACAGTTGAAACGTACCAAAGAAGGACGGTTCAGTACGGGGCTTAGGGCGTTGTTGTGTTTTTACAGGAAAATGGGCCCAGAGGCTACAAAAAAAAAAAAAAAAAAATATCCCTATTAAAAGCGAAACGAAGAGGAGCGTGTCATTATAGGACAGAATAAGAGGTCATGTCATTGCTAACTAGCTATTGCCTTATTATAGTATTCCTGTAGGAGCAACATGCCAGCACGCAAAGCCTCACGAGTTACAAAGAGGGGCACGAAGGCGGGACAAACCCAAAGAATTACAAGATCCAAGGCCTTAGCTGAAGGCAGCAAAAAAGGAAGAACGAACCTCGACCCACCACCACGGCGGAGAGCTAGCGGCGGGAGAAGAATAAGAGGTGGACGAGGAGGAGCCCGTAAGGCCGACAAGGTTCCAAGCAACGAAATAATTGAGACAAACGACGACGAAATCACAGAAGCCCCAGGAGACGGAACGGATGAGGGGACAGAGCAGAACAAAACGAGAGAGGTCCCTGGTGACGAACCAAACATGCCGAACGAACCACCGACGAGAACCCAGTGGGTCAGGGAACACTCACAGCATTTCCATAACCGGAGCGATGAAGATGTTTGGCAATACGACCCAGGACCCGCGTGGTACCAGGACAGTGATTTCCAGACACAGACGAGACATAGCTTCGAGTGCGATTATCCAACAGACGACCCGAGGCAACACCAGGGTACCTCAGGATGGCATCAGAGAAAAAATCGAAATTGGAACAACGGAGAAAGGAGCGGCAGATGGGAAGAGCGAAGGGCATACCCCTACGCATACCCATACGCGAACTCGTCCAGGAGGCAGCACAATTATCAACAATACCCTGCAGACGGAGATTGGGTCGCACCAACTAGGCGACCCATGCTGAGCCGGGACGGCGAAGCAGGACCATGGTCACCACAACGATACAGGCAACCGGCAGGCAACAAGGACGGAGAAGTAAGTCAAGGTCAAAGCGAAACAACAAGAAGAGAGCCGGCCAGGCCCAACATAGCCGCAAGGCAAGCCACCACGAAAGGGGCATTGCTATCAGGAGAACAAAGAGGGCCAACAGCCGACGAACGCGAGGAGGACGAGGAACAGCCATCGACAAGCTATACAGCACACTCATCTACAAGCGGACATCAGGCGGTGGGTGAGTGTTTGGCAAAAGATGCCGACCCGGGGGTGGGTGTATTACAGGATAGGTCAGGGTACAAGGGGTTACACGATAACTCAGAGCCGGGAAAAAAGAAACGAAAAACAAAGCGCAGGCGCAGAGAGAGCACCAGCTCCAGTAGCTCATCCAGTTCCTCTAGTTCAACCTCAGATTCCGACAGCGATCAGCAAGGACCCAAGAGAGCTGAGGAAAAAGAGTCAAGGGGCCCACCGGCACTCACTACCTTATCGGAACTGTGGGAAGAAGTACCTAAGCGCTTACGAAAGAAAATCCTGAAGAAAAAATACATCGACATCTTCACTATACTACTCGGGAGACGAAAAAGCGAAGGGCGTAAGAAGTCCGCAGAAGGTAGGCACTACAAAGAGAGAGAGAGAAAAATACCGAAGACCATAGTTAATTGGATAACAGCCTTCCTTTACATGGCCAGTGTGATCGGGAGAAAGGACCAATCACAATACGGTCCGATGATGGCTTACGCAGTCAACATCATGAAATCATATCAACAACACGGGGGCTGGTCGTGGCTGAATTATGATGAGCAGTTCCGAGATAGGATGGAGGAGAACCGTCATATGACTTGGGGAACGCAGGACGTCAGCCTATGGATACAACATATGACCTGCAAAACCGCGGAGACAGGTATGAAAGCCAGGAATACGCGAAGATCATCTCCTTACAGACATCCGTCAAAACAGACACCAGCACACGACAACAGCTGCTGGCGATACAACAAAGCCACATGTACATTTCAAGACTGCAAATTTAAACACGTTTGCACCATTTGCGCAGCACCACACCCAATGTCAAAATGTAACAAAAAGGCATTGCCAGGGAGTAAGGTTAACCCATGAGAGGAGCCAATTCGAAAAAGCTCCGTCACCAATACAATTGAGAGCTCTGAAACCTTGGCTCGAGCTATACCCGAACAAGGACAAAGCAAGCAAGATTTGGAAGGGGTTCAAAGACGGGTTCGTCATCCCGTTTCAAGGACAAATTCAAGGAGCAACAATCAACAACTCCCCATCGACAATCAAACACGGGGATATCGTCCGTCAAAAGCTGCAAACAGAATTAGAATTAGGAAGGATAGCAGGCCCATTCTTGCAACAACCATTCCAACCGATGTTCATATCACCGTTAGCGGTAATCCCAAAAAAGGAAAAAGGAAAGTTTCGGCTCATACTAAATTTGTCATCCCCGCCAGGCAAATCCGTAAATGACCATCTACTCCAAGAGGATTGCTCAGTGCAATACACATCTTTCGATGCGGCATTGGCTCTGCTTCGGTCATGCGGCAGAGGGGCTTTGATGGCAAAAGCGGACGTAGAATCCGCTTTTAGGCTGCTCCCAGTTCACCCAGACAGCTTCCCGCTATTGGGATTCACATTTGACAACCAATTCTTCTTTGACAAATGCATGCCCATGGGATGTTCCATTTCATGTGCGTACTTTGAGCTGTTCAGCACCTTCCTGCATTGGGTGGTAGCCAAGAAAACAGAATCCCACAATATTATCCATTACTTAGATGACTTTCTATTCGTGGGTCCCAAAGAATCCAACGCATGCGCCAGATTATTAGCCGAATTCCAGACAGTGGCAGACGAACTGGGAGTACCCCTAGCCAGCAACAAGACGGAAGGTCCAGTAACGACAATATCGTTCTTGGGAATAGAGTTGGATTCCGTGCGAATGACAGCAAGATTACCGGAAGAAAAAGTAGCTAAATTGCGCAACATGATTCAACAAACGGGCGCCGCAAAGAAGATCACGCTACAAGTTGCACAAAGCATTTTAGGAACCCTCAATTTCGCGTGCCGTGTGATACCCATGGGCAGAGCATTCATGAGAAGGTTGGCAACTGCAACGGTTGGGTTAAAGAAGCCACATCATTACCTGCGCGTATCGCAAGAGATTAGGGAGGACTTTCGGATATGGAACGATTTCCTAGTCAGATTCAACGGCATCTCAGTCATCCAGGACCCCCCCCTATCCAACCAGGATCTGAACGTACAAACCGATGCATCAGGCGGTTGGGGATTCGGCGCGTTATGCCAAGGGGCCTGGTGTGCCGAACCGTGGCCAGAGGAATGGAAAGAAAAAGGATTGACAAAAAATATCACCTTCTTAGAGCTGTTTCCAATATGGGTCACATTGGTACTATGGAGCGACAAACTTAGGAACAGACACATAATATTCTGGTGCGACAACCAGGCGGTCGTCCACGTGCTGAACGCACAATCCGCAAAATGCCAGAGAGTAGTTAATTTGCTGAGAGAGATAGTGCTGGAAGCGCTGCGCAACAATATAACCGTCAAGGCTAGACACGTCCCAGGGGTGTTAAATGGCGCGGCAGATGCGTTATCGCGAGCTAAATGGCATTTATTTCGCAAACAGGTACCGACGGCAGACGAGACAGCAACAGCAATGCCACATCAATTATGGCAAATTGGCCTTCAATAAAAAGAGAACTATTCCAGAGATCAGTAGCACCGGCCACTTGGACATCATACCGACGCAGTTTCAATGAAGTCTCTAGTTTCCTCCGAAGGATCGGATGGACACAAGGACCAGTAACCGAAGAACTATTAATCAATTTCATCATAGCAGCGAAAGAGAGAGGAATGTCCAGGAACGCCGTGATTAAGCGACTGGCGGGAACAGCATTCTTCCTCAAAGCATTCGGTTGGGGAGACCCAACAAAATCGTTCTTGGTAAAGAAGTTGCTGGCAGGATGGGCAAAGAAGATAGGCCCAAAAAGGGACGATAGGCATCCTATTACGCACCACAGGTTGCAGGCGCTATGGGCCGCACTCGAAAAAATCTGCAAATCGGCATTCGAGACCAAGCTGTTCAGGCTCGCCTTTTCGCTAGCATTCTACGGAGCCTTTCGAGTCAGCGAATTAGTGGCACGTAATAAAAAAGACGAAGGGGAGAACGGGTTGCTGATAAAAAACGTGATATGCACACCCGAGATCCTACGGATAACGATAATACGATCCAAGACCGATCAGCAAGGAAAAGGTTCCACCTTAAGGCTCAACCCAGTGGTGGGGTGTAACACCTGCCCAATCTTTAACGCCAGAGAATATTTAAAGATGCGCCCAGTGGGCAGAAACCATCTGCTGATACACCAAGACGGCTCCCCGCTGACAAAATTTCAGCTGATAGCCGTGCTGAAAGCAGCCGCAAGCAAATTAAATTGGGACATTAACAAATTCAGTTCACACTCGTTTCGAATAGGCGCAGCTACGAGCGCAGCGCAAGCGGGATTGGACAAGGACACGATAAAAAGGATCGGGAGATGGAGATCAAACGCAGTCAATACATACGTACGGCTGGACAGGGTGGCGCCTAATGGAACTAATCAAACTTGTTAATTTTATTTTCCAGAGCAACAGAGGGCGCAGCGGTCAGCTTGGATCATTGGCCACTCATATGTAAGATGGGCGGCCAAGAGAGCGCACGAACGACCATATGGACAGCATCTGGGTCTGGCTCCCCAAGGGTGGAGCGTGTCATGGATAGGAAAGCCAGGCATGCGATGGATGCAATTATTGCCCCTATTACGGCGCCTGAGGGAATACAAGGCGGCTCCGGAAGTAATAATAGTACATCTGGGGGGCAATGACTTGAATTCATCGACTTGCAAAAGTCTCATACAATTAATAAAGGACGACTTACAAACAATTGCAGGTCTATACCCAAATGCAGCGGTGATCTGGTCTGAAATCATCCCAAGGCCTAAGTGGACAGACTCCAAGATATGGAACAGGGGTAGAAAGAAAGTGAATAGACAGTTGGAGACGTGGGCAGGCAAAAGGGGAAAGCAGCAGATCAGACATCAGTGGGCAGAAGACAAATGTCCGGGACTGTTCAGGGAGGACGGGATACACCCGTCGGATATTGGGTATGATATATTCAATAACGCGTTACAGGACGCCATTGAAGCCGGGTTCACAAGGAAGCAAAAGGCCGCAGCGAGTTAAGTTAATGGGGGGACGCGAGGCAAGGGGTTACCTACCTCGCGCCTTGGCGGTTACCCGGGTCGGGCAAACATTGAGTAAGGGATGCCGGCGGCATCACCAGACGGAGTGGGAACCGTCAGCGCCATGGGAGGCGCCGCTAAGGCGGGGCACGACGAAAAGCGCCAAGGGCGGGACCCCCGCCAGGGTGAGGTCACGCGGCGGGGGATCCTGGCTACAGGACGCCTGGCTTGGTTACGGCAGGCGGCCAGGGCAGCGTACCGGCTCGGGTATACCAGAAAGATAATATATAAGTTGTTAAACAATAAAGCTGCGGCCTTTTTACACCAAACAACAGTTGTCAAGAGTTTGATGTTACGTTAAGTTATCACGGGGAAAACAAGCGGGAAAAGGGGGGATGGGAAAAGCGGACGCCACACACAGAGAGTAAGTGGTGACTGCGTACGTTAATAGGAGGGCTCGGGCTTACTGGCCCGAGCCCGCCCCAATAACGGACGCGCCACCCTCGAGGGCGGCGGTCCGCGTGAAGTAAAGGGGCGGAAGAGGCTAGCGAAGACGTCATCGGTCGGCGCTCGCGGCGCCGACCGATGACGCACAAGACCCCTTAAAGGGTCGAGAGGGCGATACAGCCGCCCCTTTTCAGCCACTTGCGAGGCGAAACCCACCCACCCACCCAGCAAGAAGGCGGGAAGAAGGAGAGAAAGCGAAGTACTTGGGGTTGCTTAAGGTTATTTTAGCGTGGTATTAGTCTTATAAAAAAAAAAAAAAAAAGAAGAAGAAACTCGATCAGGGTCGACGTCGCAGCTTAGAGGAGGGCGGTTACCTGGGTCGGGCAAACATTGAGTAAGAGATGCCGGCGGCATCACCAGACGGAGTGGGAACCGTCAGCGCCATGGGAGGGGCCGCTAAGGCGGGGCACGACGAAAAGCGCCAAGGGCGGGACCCCCGCCAGGGTGAGGTCACGCGGCGGGGGATCCTGGCTACAGGACGCCTGGCTTGGTTACGGCAGGCGGCCAGGGCAGCGTACCGGCTCGGGTATACCAGAAAGATAATATATAAGTTGTTAAACAATAAAGCTGCGGCCTTTTTACACCAAACAACAGTTGTCAAGAGTTTGATGTTACGTTAAGTTATCACGGGGAAAACAAGCGGGAAAAGGGGGGATGGGAAAAGCGGACGCCACACACAGAGAGTAAGTGGTGACTGCGTACGTTATTGCATTTTCTGCTCAGAAATGTACAAATGCATTGAAAACCTGGTTCTAACAGTGAAAGAACACATTTCAGCATGAGAAAATCACTTTTTGCATGTTTCACTCAAAACTTGCATTTTCTCCTCAGAAATGTACAAAACCATTGAAAACTTGGTTCTAACAGTGAAAGAAACACATTTCAGCATGAGAAAATCACTTTTGTTACTTTCACTCAAAACTTGCATTTTCTGCTCAGAAATGTACAAATGCATTGAAAACCTGGTTCTAACAGTGAAAGAAACACATTTCAGCATGAGAAAATCACTTTTGTTACTTTCACTCAAAACTTGCATTTTCTGCTCAGAAATGTACAAAACCATTGAAAACTTGGTTCTAACAGTGAAAGAAACACATTTCAGCATGAGAAAATCACTTTTGCATGTTTCACTCAAAACTTGCATTTTGTCCTCAGAAATGTACAAAACCATTGAAAACTTGGTTCTAACAGTGAAAGAACACATTTCAGCATGAGAAAATCACTTTTGCATGTTTCACTCAAAACTTGCATTTTCTGCTCAGAAATGTACAAATGCATTGAAAACCTTGGTTCTAACTGTGAAAGAAACACATTTCAGCATGAGAAAATCACTTTTGTACTTTCACTCAAAACTTGCATTTTCTGCTCAGAAATGTACAAATGCATTGAAAACCTGGTTCTAACAGTGAAAGAACACATTTCAGCATGAGAAAATCACTTTTGCATGTTTCACTCAAAACTTGCATTTTCTCCTCAGAAATGTACAAATGCATTGAAAACTTGGTTCTAACAGTGAAAGAAACACATTTCAGCATGAGAAAATCACTTTTGCATGTTTCACTCAAAACTTGCATTTTCTCCTCAGAAATGTACAAAACCATTGAAAACTTGGTTCTAACAGTGAAAGAAACACATTTCAGCATGAGAAAATCACTTTTGTACTTTCACTCAAAACTTGCATTTTCTGCTCAGAAATGTACAAATGCATTGAAAACCTGGTTCTAACAGTGAAAGAAACACATTTCAGCATGAGAAAATCACTTTTGTTACTTTCACTCAAAACTTGCATTTTCTGCTCAGAAATGTACAAATGCATTGAAAACCTGGTTCTAACAGTGAAAGAAACACATTTCAGCATGAGAAAATCACTTTTGCATGTTTCACTCAAAACTTGCATTTTCTCCTCAGAAATGTACAAAACCATTGAAAACTTGGTTCTAACAGTGAAAGAAACACATTTCAGCATGAGAAAATCACTTTTGCATGTTTCACTCAAAACTTGCATTTTCTCCTCAGAAATGTACAAAACCATTGAAAACTTGGTTCTAACAGTGAAAGAAACACATTTCAGCATGAGAAAATCACTTTTGCATGTTTCACTCAAAACTTGCATTTTCTCCTCAGAAATGTACAAAACCATTGAAAACTTGGTTCTAACAGTGAAAGAAACACATTTCAGCATGAGAAAATCACTTTTGCATGTTTCACTCAAAACTTGCATTTTCTCCTCAGAAATGTACAAAACCATTGAAAACTTGGTTCTAACAGTGAAAGAAACACATTTCAGCATGAGAAAATCACTTTTGTTACTTTCACTCAAAACTTGCATTTTCTGCTCAGAAATGTACAAATGCATTGAAAACCTGGTTCTAACAGTGAAAGAAACACATTTCAGCATGAGAAAATCACTTTTGTTACTTTCACTCAAAACTTGCATTTTCTGCTCAGAAATGTACAAATGCATTGAAAACCTGGTTCTAACAGTGAAAGAACACATTTCAGCATGAGAAAATCACTTTTGCATGTTTCACTCAAAACTTGCATTTTCTCCTCAGAAATGTACAAAACCATTGAAAACTTGGTTCTAACAGTGAAAGAAACACATTTCAGCATGAGAAAATCACTTTTGTAACTTTCACTCAAAACTTGCATTTTCTGCTCAGAAATGTACAAATGCATTGAAAACCTGGTTCTAACAGTGAAAGAAACACATTTCAGCATGAGAAAATCACTTTTGTTACTTTCACTCAAAACTTGCATTTTCTGCTCAGAAATGTACAAATGCATTGAAAACCTGGTTCTAACAGTGAAAGAAACACATTTCAGCATGAGAAAATCACTTTTGCATGTTTCACTCAAAACTTGCATTTTCTCCTCAGAAATGTACAAATGCATTGAAAACTTGGTTCTAACAGTGAAAGAAACACATTTCAGCATGAGAAAATCACTTTTGCATGTTTCACTCAAAACTTGCATTTTCTCCTCAGAAATGTACAAAACCATTGAAAACTTGGTTCTAACAGTGAAAGAAACACATTTCAGCATGAGAAAATCACTTTTGTTACTTTCACTCAAAACTTGCATTTTCTGCTCAGAAATGTACAAATGCATTGAAAACCTGGTTCTAACAGTGAAAGAAACACATTTCAGCATGAGAAAATCACTTTTGTTACTTTCACTCAAAACTTGCATTTTCTGCTCAGAAATGTACAAATGCATTGAAAACCTGGTTCTAACAGTGAAAGAACACATTTCAGCATGAGAAAATCACTTTTGCATGTTTCACTCAAAACTTGCATTTTCTCCTCAGAAATGTACAAAACCATTGAAAACTTGGTTCTAACAGTGAAAGAAACACATTTCAGCATGAGAAAATCACTTTTGCATGTTTCACTCAAAACTTGCATTTTCGTCCTCAGAAATGTACAAAACCATTGAAAACTTGGTTCTAACAGTGAAAGAAACACATTTCAGCATGAGAAAATCACTTTTGCATGTTTCACTCAAAACTTGCATTTTCTGCTCAGAAATGTACAAATGCATTGAAAACCTGGTTCTAACAGTGAAAGAAACACATTTCAGCATGAGAAAATCACTTTTGTTACTTTCACTCAAAACTTGCATTTTCTGCTCAGAAATGTACAAATGCATTGAAAACCTGGTTCTAACAGTGAAAGAAACACATTTCAGCATGAGAAAATCACTTTTGCATGTTTCACTCAAAACTTGCATTTTCAGCTCAGAAATGTACAAAACCATTGAAAACTTGGTTCTAACAGTGAAAGAAACACATTTCAGCATGAGAAAATCACTTTTGCATGTTTCACTCAAAACTTGCATTTTCTCCTCAGAAATGTACAAAACCATTGAAAACTTGGTTCTAACATGTGAAAGAAACACATTTCAGCATGAGAAAATCACTTTTGCATGTTTCACTCAAAACTTGCATTTTCTGCTCAGAAATGTACAAAACCATTGAAAACTTGGTTCTAACAGTGAAAGAAACACATTTCAGCATGAGAAAATCACTTTTGCATGTTTCACTCAAAACTTGCATTTTCTGCTCAGAAATGTACAAATGCATTGAAAACCTTGGTTCTAACAGTGAAAGAAACACATTTCAGCATGAGAAAATCACTTTTGCATGTTTCACTCAAAACTTGCATTTTCTCCTCAGAAATGTACAAATGCATTGAAAACCTGGTTCTAACAGTGAAAGAAACACATTTCAGCATGAGAAAATCACTTTTGTACTTTCACTCAAAACTTGCATTTTCTGCTCAGAAATGTACAAATGCATTGAAAACCTGGTTCTAACAGTGAAAGAAACACATTTCAGCATGAGAAAATCACTTTTGCATGTTTCACTCAAAACTTGCATTTTCTCCTCAGAAATGTACAAAACCATTGAAAACTTGGTTCTAACAGTGAAAGAAACACATTTCAGCATGAGAAAATCACTTTTGTTACTTTCACTCAAAACTTGCATTTTCTGCTCAGAAATGTACAAATGCATTGAAAACCTGGTTCTAACAGTGAAAGAAACACATTTCAGCATGAGAAAATCACTTTTGTTACTTTCACTCAAAACTTGCATTTTCTGCTCAGAAATGTACAAATGCATTGAAAACCTGGTTCTAACAGTGAAAGAACACATTTCAGCATGAGAAAATCACTTTTGCATGTTTCACTCAAAACTTGCATTTTCTCCTCAGAAATGTACAAATGCATTGAAAACTTGGTTCTAACAGTGAAAGAAACACATTTCAGCATGAGAAAATCACTTTTGCATGTTTCACTCAAAACTTGCATTTTCTCCTCAGAAATGTACAAAACCATTGAAAACTTGGTTCTAACAGTGAAAGAAACACATTTCAGCATGAGAAAATCACTTTTGTTACTTTCACTCAAAACTTGCATTTTCTGCTCAGAAATGTACAAATGCATTGAAAACCTGGTTCTAACAGTGAAAGAAACACATTTCAGCATGAGAAAATCACTTTTGTTACTTTCACTCAAAACTTGCAT
Source organism: Rhinatrema bivittatum (assembly GCF_901001135.1). Taxonomy (NCBI): domain Eukaryota; kingdom Metazoa; phylum Chordata; class Amphibia; order Gymnophiona; family Rhinatrematidae; genus Rhinatrema; species Rhinatrema bivittatum. The sequence continues at coordinate 6,182 of NW_021820501.1, read as the reverse complement.
TTTCTGCTCAGAAATGTACAAATGCATTGCAAACCTGGTTCTAACAGTGAAAGAACACATTTCAGCATGAGAAAATCACTTTTGCATGTTTCACTCAAAACTTGCATTTTCTCCTCAGAAATGTACAAAACCATTGAAAACTTGGTTCTAACAGTGAAAGAAACACATTTCAGCATGAGAAAATCACTTTTGCATGTTTCACTCAAAACTTGCATTTTGTCCTCAGAAATGTACAAAACCATTGAAAACTTGGTTCTAACTGTGAAAGAACACATTTCAGCATGAGAAAATCACTTTTGCATGTTTCACTCAAAACTTGCATTTTCTGCTCAGAAATGTACAAAACCATTGAAAACTTGGTTCTAACTGTGAAAGAAACACATTTTAGCATGAGAAATTCACTTTTGCATGTTTCACTCAAAACTTGCATTTTCTGCTCAGAAATGTACAAATGCATTGAAAACCTGGTTCTAACAGTGAAAGAAACACATTTCAGCATGAGAAAATCACTTTTGTACTTTTCACTCAAAACTTGCATTTTCTGCTCAGAAATGTACAAATGCATTGAAAACCTGGTTCTAACAGTGAAAGAAACACATTTCAGCATGAGAAAATCACTTTTGCATGTTTCACTCAAAACTTGCATTTTCTGCTCAGAAATGTACAAATGCATTGAAAACCTGGTTCTAACAGTGAAAGAAACACATTTCAGCATGAGAAAATCACTTTTGTTACTTTCACTCAAAACTTGCATTTTCTGCTCAGAAATGTACAAATGCATTGAAAACCTGGTTCTAACAGTGAAAGAACACATTTCAGCATGAGAAAATCACTTTTGCATGTTTCACTCAAAACTTGCATTTTCTCCTCAGAAATGTACAAAACCATTGAAAACTTGGTTCTAACAGTGAAAGAAACACATTTCAGCATGAGAAAATCACTTTTGCATGTTTCACTCAAAACTTGCATTTTCTCCTCAGAAATGTACAAAACCATTGAAAACTTGGTTCTAACAGTGAAAGAAACACATTTCAGCATGAGAAAATCACTTTTGTACTTTCACTCAAAACTTGCATTTTCTGCTCAGAAATGTACAAATGCATTGAAAACCTGGTTCTAACAGTGAAAGAAACACATTTCAGCATGAGAAAATCACTTTTGCATGTTTCACTCAAAACTTGCATTTTGTCCTCAGAAATGTACAAAACCATTGAAAACTTGGTTCTAACAGTGAAAGAAACACATTTCAGCATGAGAAAATCACTTTTGCATGTTTCACTCAAAACTTGCATTTTCTCCTCAGAAATGTACAAAACCATTGAAAACTTGGTTCTAACAGTGAAAGAAACACATTTCAGCATGAGAAAATCACTTTTGCATGTTCACTCAAAACTTGCATTTTCTCCTCAGAAATGTACAAATGCATTGAAAACTTGGTTCTAACAGTGAAAGAAACACATTTCAGCATGAGAAAATCACTTTTGCATGTTTCACTCAAAACTTGCATTTTCTCCTCAGAAATGTACAAAACCATTGAAAACTTGGTTCTAACAGTGAAAGAAACACATTTCAGCATGAGAAAATCACTTTTGTTACTTTCACTCAAAACTTGCATTTTCTGCTCAGAAATGTACAAATGCATTGAAAACCTGGTTCTAACAGTGAAAGAAACACATTTCAGCATGAGAAAATCACTTTTGCATGTTTCACTCAAAACTTGCATTTTCTCCTCAGAAATGTACAAAACCATTGAAAACTTGGTTCTAACTGTGAAAGAACACATTTCAGCATGAGAAAATCACTTTTGCATGTTTCACTCAAAACTTGCATTTTCTGCTCAGAAATGTACAAAACCATTGAAAACTTGGTTCTAACAGTGAAAGAAACACATTTCAGCATGAGAAAATCACTTTTGCATGTTTCACTCAAAACTTGCATTTTCTGCTCAGAAATGTACAAATGCATTGAAAACCTGGTTCTAACAGTGAAAGAAACACATTTCAGCATGAGAAAATCACTTTTGCATGTTTCACTCAAAACTTGCATTTTGTCCTCAGAAATGTACAAAACCATTGAAAACTTGGTTCTAACTGTGAAAGAACACATTTCAGCATGAGAAAATCACTTTTGCATGTTTCACTCAAAACTTGCATTTTCTCCTCAGAAATGTACAAATGCATTGAAAACCTGGTTCTAACAGTGAAAGAAACACATTTCAGCATGAGAAAATCACTTTTGCATGTTTCACTCAAAACTTGCATTTTCTCCTCAGAAATGTACAAATGCATTGAAAACTTGGTTCTAACAGTGAAAGAAACACATTTCAGCATGAGAAAATCACTTTTGCATGTTTCACTCAAAACTTGCATTTTCTCCTCAGAAATGTACAAATGCATTGAAAACCTGGTTCTAACAGTGAAAGAAACACATTTCAGCATGAGAAAATCACTTTTGCATGTTTCACTCAAAACTTGCATTTTCTGCTCAGAAATGTACAAAACCATTGAAAACTTGGTTCTAACAGTGAAAGAAACACATTTCAGCATGAGAAAATCACTTTTGCATGTTTCACTCAAAACTTGCATTTTCTGCTCAGAAATGTACAAATGCATTGAAAACCTGGTTCTAACAGTGAAAGAAACACATTTCAGCATGAGAAAATCACTTTTGTAACTTTCACTCAAAACTTGCATTTTCTGCTCAGAAATGTACAAATGCATTGAAAACCTGGTTCTAACAGTGAAAGAACACATTTCAGCATGAGAAAATCACTTTTGCATGTTTCACTCAAAACTTGCATTTTCTCCTCAGAAATGTACAAAACCATTGAAAACTTGGTTCTAACAGTGAAAGAAACACATTTCAGCATGAGAAAATCACTTTTGTTACTTTCACTCAAAACTTGCATTTTCTGCTCAGAAATGTACAAATGCATTGAAAACCTGGTTCTAACAGTGAAAGAAACACATTTCAGCATGAGAAAATCACTTTTGCATGTTTCACTCAAAACTTGCATTTTCTCCTCAGAAATGTACAAAACCATTGAAAACTTGGTTCTAACAGTGAAAGAAACACATTTCAGCATGAGAAATCACTTTTGCATGTTTCACTCAAAACTTGCATTTTCTCCTCAGAAATGTACAAAACCATTGAAAACTTGGTTCTAACAGTGAAAGAAACACATTTCAGCATGAGAAAATCACTTTTGCATGTTTCACTCAAAACTTGCATTTTCTCCTCAGAAATGTACAAAACCATTGAAAACCTGGTTCTAACAGTGAAAGAAACACATTTCAGCATGAGAAAATCACTTTTGCATGTTTCACTCAAAACTTGCATTTTCTCTCAGAAATGTACAAAACCATTGAAAACTTGGTTCTAACAGTGAAAGAAACACATTTCAGCATGAGAAAATCACTTTTGCATCTTTCACTCAAAACTTGCATTTTCTGCTCAGAAATGTACAAAACCATTGAAAACTTGGTTCTAACAGTGAAAGAAACACATTTCAGCATGAGAAAATCACTTTTGCATGTTTCACTCAAAACTTGCATTTTCTCCTCAGAAATGTACAAAACCATTGAAAACTTGGTTCTAACAGTGAAAGAAACACATTTCAGCATGAGAAAATCACTTTTGCATGTTTCACTCAAAACTTGCATTTTCTCCTCAGAAATGTACAAATGCATTGAAAACTTGGTTCTAACAGTGAAAGAAACACATTTCAGCATGAGAAAATCACTTTTGCATGTTTCACTCAAAACTTGCATTTTCTCCTCAGAAATGTACAAATGCATTGAAAACTTGGTTCTAACAGTGAAAGAAACACATTTCAGCATGAGAAAATCACTTTTGCATGTTTCACTCAAAACTTGCATTTTCTCCTCAGAAATGTACAAAACCATTGAAAACTTGGTTCTAACAGTGAAAGAAACACATTTCAGCATGAGAAAATCACTTTTGTTACTTTCACTCAAAACTTGCATTTTCTGCTCAGAAATGTACAAATGCATTGAAAACCTGGTTCTAACAGTGAAAGAAACACATTTCAGCATGAGAAAATCACTTTTGTTACTTTCACTCAAAACTTGCATTTTCTGCTCAGAAATGTACAAATGCATTGAAAACCTGGTTCTAACAGTGAAAGAACACATTTCAGCATGAGAAAATCACTTTTGCATGTTTCACTCAAAACTTGCATTTTCTCCTCAGAAATGTACAAAACCATTGAAAACTTGGTTCTAACAGTGAAAGAAACACATTTCAGCATGAGAAAATCACTTTTGTTACTGTCACTCAAAACTTGCATTTTCTGCTCAGAAATGTACAAATGCATTGAAAACCTGGTTCTAACAGTGAAAGAAACACATTTCAGCATGAGAAAATCACTTTTGTTACTTTCACTCAAAACTTGCATTTTCTGCTCAGAAATGTACAAATGCATTGAAAACCTGGTTCTAACAGTGAAAGAAACACATTTCAGCATGAGAAAATCACTTTTGCATGTTTCACTCAAAACTTGCATTTTCTCCCTAGAAATGTACAAATGCATTGAAAACTTGGTTCTAACAGTGAAAGAAACACATTTCAGCATGAGAAAATCACTTTTGCATGTTTCACTCAAAACTTGCATTTTCTCCTCAGAAATGTACAAAACCATTGAAAACTTGGTTCTAACAGTGAAAGAAACACATTTCAGCATGAGAAAATCACTTTTGTTACTTTCACTCAAAACTTGCATTTTCTGCTCAGAAATGTACAAATGCATTGAAAACCTGGTTCTAACAGTGAAAGAAACACATTTCAGCATGAGAAAATCACTTTTGTTACTTTCACTCAAAACTTGCATTTTCTGCTCAGAAATGTACAAATGCATTGAAAACCTGGTTCTAACAGTGAAAGAACACATTTCAGCATGAGAAAATCACTTTTGCATGTTTCACTCAAAACTTGCATTTTCTCCTCAGAAATGTACAAAACCATTGAAAACTTGGTTCTAACAGTGAAAGAAACACATTTCAGCATGAGAAAATCACTTTTGCATGTTTCACTCAAAACTTGCATTTTGTCCTCAGAAATGTACAAAACCATTGAAAACTTGGTTCTAACTGTGAAAGAACACATTTCAGCATGAGAAAATCACTTTTGCATGTTTCACTCAAAACTTGCATTTTCTCCCTCAGAAATGTACAAAACCATTGAAAACTTGGTTCTAACTGTGAAAGAAACACATTTCAGCATGAGAAAATCACTTTTGCATGTTTCACTCAAAACTTGCATTTTCTGCTCAGAAATGTACAAATGCATTGAAAACCTGGTTCTAACAGTGAAAGAAACACATTTCAGCATGAGAAAATCACTTTTGTTATGTTTCACTCAAAACTTGCATTTTCTGCTCAGAAATGTACAAATGCATTGAAAACCTTGGTTCTAACAGTGAAAGAAACACATTTCAGCATGAGAAAATCACTTTTGCATGTTTCACTCAAAACTTGCATTTTCAGCTCAGAAATGTACAAAACCATTGAAAACTTGGTTCTAACAGTGAAAGAAACACATTTCAGCATGAGAAAATCACTTTTGTTACTTTCACTCAAAACTTGCATTTTCTGCTCAGAAATGTACAAATGCATTGAAAACCTGGTTCTAACAGTGAAAGAAACACATTTCAGCATGAGAAAATCACTTTTGTTACTTTCACTCAAAACTTGCATTTTCTGCTCAGAAATGTACAAATGCATTGAAAACTTGGTTCTAACAGTGAAAGAAACACATTTCAGCATGAGAAAATCACTTTTGCATGTTTCACTCAAAACTTGCATTTTCTCCTCAGAAATGTACAAAACCATTGAAAACTTGGTTCTAACAGTGAAAGAAACACATTTCAGCATGAGAAAATCACTTTTGCATGTTTCACTCAAAACTTGCATTTTCTCCTCAGAAATGTACAAAACCATTGAAAACTTGGTTCTAACAGTGAAAGAAACACATTTCAGCATGAGAAAATCACTTTTGTACTTTTCACTCAAAACTTGCATTTTCTGCTCAGAAATGTACAAATGCATTGAAAACCTGGTTCTAACAGTGAAAGAAACACATTTCAGCATGAGAAAATCACTTTTGCATGTTTCACTCAAAACTTGCATTTTCTCCTCAGAAATGTACAAAACCATTGAAAACTT